>NW_020174551.1:3789261-3985782 GCF_003031525.2 Neophocaena asiaeorientalis asiaeorientalis
ATTGCAGAGGAAGGAACACTCCCAATCTCATTCTATGAGGCCACCATCACCCTGATACCAAAACCAGACAAAGACACTACAAAAAAAGAAAATTACAGACCAATATCACTGATGAATATAGATGCAAAAATCCTCAACAAAATACTAGCAAACAGAATCCAATTACACGTTAAAAGGATCACACACCACAATCAAGTGGGATTTATCCCAGAGATGCAAGGATTCTTCAATATACGCAAATCAATCAATGTGATACATCATATTAACAAATTGAAGAAGAAAAACCATATTATCATCTCAATAGATGCAGAAAAAGCTTTTGACAAAATTCAACACCCATTTATGATAAAAACTCTCCAAAAAGTGGGCACAGAGGGAAACTACCTCAACATAATAGAGGCCATATACGACAAACCCACAGCAAACATCATTCTCAATGGTGAAAACCTGAAAGCATTTCCTCTAAGATCAGGAACAAGACAAGGATGTCCACTCTCACCACTATTATTCAACATAGTTTTGGAAGTCCTAGCCACGGCAATCAGAGAAGAAAAAGAAATAAAAGGAATACAAATTGGAAAAGAAGAAGTAAAACTGTCATTGTTTGCAGACGACATGATGGTATACATAGAGAATCCCAAAGATGCCACCAGAAAACTAGAGCTAATCAATGAATTTGGTAAAGTTGCAGGATACAAAATTAATGCACAGAAATCTCTTGCATTCCTATACACTAATGATGAAAAATCTGAAAGAGAAATTAAGGAAACACTCAAATTTACCACTGCAACAAAAAGAATAAAATACCTAGGAATAAATCTAAGAAGACAAAAGACCTGTATGCAGCAAACTATAAGACACTGATGAAAGAAATTAAAGATGATACCAACAGATGGAGAGATATACCATGTTCTTGGATTGGAAGAATCAATATTGTGAAAATGACTATATTACGCAAAGCAATCTACAGATTCAATGCAATCCCTATCAAATTACCAATGGCATTTTTATGGAACTAGAACAAAAAATCTTAAAATTTGTATGGAGACACAAAAGACCCCGAATAGCCAAAGCACTCTTGAGAAAGAAAAACGGAGCTGGAGGAATCCGACTTCCTGACTTCAGACTATACTATAAAGCTACAGTCATCAAGACAATATGGTACTGGCACAAAAACAGAAACATAGATCAATGGAACAAGATAGAATGCCCAGAGATAAACCCACGCACCTATGGTCAACTAATCTATGACAAAGGAGGCACATGGAAGCAACCTAAATGCCCATTGACAGAACAATGGATAAAGAAGAAGTGGTACATATATACAATGGAATATTACTCGGCCATAAAAAGGAACGAAATTGGGTCATTTGTTGAGACGTGGATGGATCTAGAGACTGTCATACAGTGAAGTAAGTCAGAAAGAGAAAAACAAATATCGTATATTAATGCATGTATGTGGAACCTAGAAAAATGGTACAGATGAACCAGTTTGCAGGGCAGAAGTTGAGACACAGATGTAGAGAACAAACATATGGACACCAAGTGGGGAAAGCCACGGGGGTGGGGTGGGCATGGTGGTGTGATGAATTGGGCGATTGGGATTGACATGTATACACTGACTTGTATAAAATTGATGACTAATAAGAACCTGTTGTATAAAAAAATAAATAAAATTCAAAACTTCAAAAAAAAAAAAACTAATACTAAACTAGGGGCTTCCCTGGTGGCACAGTGGTTGAGAGTCCGCCTGACGATGCAGGGGACACCGGTTCATGCCCCGGTCCGGGAAGATCCACCATGCCGCGGAGGGGCTGGGCCCATGAGCCATGGCCCCTGAACCTGTGCGTCCAGAGCCTGGGCTCCGCAACGGGAGAGGCCACAACAGTGAGAGGCCCGCATACCGCAAAAAAAAAAAAAATCACCACAAACTTGGTAGCTTAAACAACAAAAATTTATTCTTTCACAGTTTTAAGGGCCAGAAGTCTAATATCAGTCCCCCTGGGCCAAAATCAGACGTCAGCAGGGCAATGATTCCTCTAGAGGCTCTAAGGAAAAATCCATTCTTGCGTCTTCCAGCTTTTGGTGACTGGCCAGTGTTCCTTGGCTTGTGGTCACATCACTCCAATCTCTACCTTTGTGATCACATTGCCTTCTCTTCTGAGTGTGTCCAAATCTCCCTCTACTTCTCTCTTATAAGGACATTTGTGATTACACGTAGGGCCCATCAGATAATCCAAGATAATCTCCCCATCACAAAATCCTAAATTTCACTGCATCCGCAAAGTTTATTGCCATATAAGATAACTACTGACAGCTATAAACAGTTTTATGCTAACAAATTAGACAATTTAGATTAAATGGAAAAATTCTTACACATATTACCAAAACTGAATCAAGAAGAAAGACCTATAACAACTAAAGAAATTTAGTTAGTAATTAAAGCTCTTCCTACCAAGCAAATCAAAACAAAAACAAAAAAACTTAGGCCCAGATTTTTTCACTGGTGAATTCTATAGAATACTTAAGAAATAATAACAATCCTTCACAAACTCAGGGAAAAAAAATAAAAAGAAGAGGAAAGAACACTTCCAAGTTATTCTATGTTGTCAGTATTACATTAATACCAAAGCCAGACAGACATCACAAGATGAGAAAACAACAAATCATTATCCCTTATGAATACAGAGGTAAAAATCCACCACAAAATATTAGTAAACTAAACCCAACAACATATTAAAAAGGTCCATATACTATGACAAAGTGGGATTTTTCCATCTGAAAATCAATGTAATAAGCCACATTAATAAATGTGTCCAGTAAAGGACAAAAATCACATGATCATTTCACTAGATGCAGAAAATGTATTTGACAAAATCCAAAATGTAGTTTTAATAAAAAACTCTGAACAGACTAGGAATAGATGGGAAATTCTTCAACATCATACTCAATGGTGAAAGGCTGAATGTTTTCCCCTTAATATCAGTAAGGCAAGAGTGTTCACTCTCTCTACTTTTAATCAACATTATACTAAAGGTTCTAACCAGTGCAGTCAGATAAGAAAAAGAAATAAAAAGTATCCAGATTTGAAAGAAAGAAGTAAAACTGTCTTTATTTGCAGGTGACAAATTCTGTATATAGAAATTCCTAAGAAATCCACTAAAAAAAAAGAAGAAGAAGAAAGAAACTACTAGAACTAATAAATGAGTTCAGCAAGGTCTCAGGATACAAGGACAAAATATAAAAATCAATTACATTTCCATATATTAGCAATGAACAACCTGGAAATGAAATTTAGAAAACAATTACATTAGAAATAGCAGCAAAATAATAAAATACTTAGGAGTAAATTTAAAAGAAGAAATGTGACTAGTACACTGAAAACTACAAAACATTCCTGAGTGAAATTAAAGATCTAAATGAATGGAAAACATTCCATGTTCTTGGCTAGAAAGATTCAATACTGTTAAGAAATCAATTCCCAAACTGATCTACAGAGCCTACAAAATATACAAACCACTAGCTAACTTAATCAGTATATGGGGATAAAATGCAAATAGGAAAGGACAAGACTTTTGAAAAATCATAAAAGACTATTTGCAGACCTGCAAATATATTTTAAAACCTAAATGAAATGTATAATTTCCTAAGGAAATACAATTTAACAAAATTGATCCTGTTAGCGGTAAACAGTTCAAACAGACCACTTTCCATAAAAGAAATAGAAGAAAGCTAGCAATGAGCTATCACCACAAAAAAGTGCCAGGCCCAGGTGGTTTCACAGGGAATTCTACCAAATTCAAAAACTAGGTATCCCATGGCACCAATAAAGAAAATTTTTTTATTTTTTATGAAGCATAGCACTGATACCTAAACCCATAAAGAAAATTATAGATTAATATAACATAAATATTGATACAAAGATACTAAACAAAATAATAAAAACAGAATATCCAGTACCACAAAGAAAATAATATGCAATAACCAAGTGGGATTAATTCTAGGAATGTAAGTTGCTTCAATATTAGGAAATTTATTAATATAAAACACCGCATCAACAGATGTAAGGAGAAAAATTATGCAATTATCTCCATACATGTTTAAATGGCCTCTGACAAAATTCAACACCCTTTCCTGTTAAAACACTCAAGAAAATAGGAATTAAGCCAGTCTTGAAGCTACTATTTCATTTGGTAGGGAAACATTGGAGGCATTTACAAAGATCAGGAACAAGGCAAGGTTGCCTACTGTCTCCACTACTATTCAACATGGTACTGGTGGCATGAGTCAAAGTAGTTAGGTAGGAGAAATCAACTTAAGGCAAGAGAATTGGAAAAAAAGAAGTAAAACTATCTCTATTTGAAGATGATCTGATAGTATATCTAAAATCCTAGAGAATTAATAACAATACTAACTCAAATGTTTAAAAAAATTAAACAAAGAAGGACATGAACTTAACATACAGAAATCAACAGCTTTAATATACATAAATAATTAGAAGATATAAAGTAGAAAAAGCCCCACTTTAAGAACAATCTTAACAACAAGTGTGCAAAACTCTTACGAGGAAAACTTTAAAATACTTCTGAAAGTCACAAAAGTAGACTTGAATAATGAAAAGACATCTCTTGTTCTTGAATAGGACAGGTCAACATCATAAAGATGTCAGTTCTACCTAACATCAATTTAATGCAATCTTTATTTTTAATAAAACAAGCTTCCTTGTTGAGATAAACAAGTTAATAATAAAGTGTTTTTATTAAAAGTGAGAATAGGGCTTCCCTGGTGGCGCAGTGGTTGAGAGTCTGCCTGCTGATGCAGGGGACATGGGTTCGTGCCCGGTCCGGGAAAATCCCACATGCCGCGGAGCGGCTAGGCCCGTGAGCCATGGCCAATGAGCCTGCGCGTCCGGAGCCTGTGCTCTGCAACGGGAAGGGCCACAACAGTGAGAGGCCCGCGTACCGAAAAAAAAAAAAGTGAGAATAGTCAGGAAATCGTTGGAAAAGAAAACTACAAGGGCTGGGGGAGGGGTGGGGAACCAGTCTTACCAGACATTAAAACATACTGTAAGTCTTTAAAATAAAATAGTATGGTCTTCAGTACTTTTCCCAAGGTGTATTCATGAAATACTTGAAATGCCTACTAAAAATGACTGACTTTGGGAAATGCTGTATTCCATATTCCCTTCTTCAATATTCATAGGGCACTTAGCATGTTAAAGATTCTTGCAATAAAGGAAATACCTTTGCTTAAAAAGGTAGTATGGTCTTGGTACATGAACTGATAAACAGCAATGGAATAGAACAGGAAGTCCAGAAAAAACCAAATACATGTGGTAGCTTATGTATAAAACTTATGTATACAGGTGGCATCTCAAAACACTAGGGCAAAGATGGACTTTTTAAAAAATGAATGGTGTTGAGACATCTATTTGGGAAAAGAAAAAAAATTAAATCCAGACCTCGTACCACACAGTGCAAATAAATCAGGGATCTAAATGTAAAAATGATATGCAAGTACTAGAAGGCAAAATAGGTAAATCCCTTCATGACCTGGGCATATGTAAACAGTTTTTAACTAAGACACAAAATTCAGACGCAATAAAAGATTATAAACTTGACCTCATAAAATTAAGAATCTTTTGCATAGCAAAAAGTACCATAAAAGTCAAAAGACAACTGTTGAATTGTGAGAAAATATTTGTAACACATATCACAGATGCAGATCTAATATCCCCAATAAAGAACTTTTGAAAAACTGAGGGGGAAAAGAAAAATGATAGGAAAATGACTCAAATGGGAAATTCACAAAAAAAAAAAAAAAGATTTTAAAAGGGACTTTAAACATATAAAAAGATATGTTATGGCCTCATTTCATGCTACTCTCCCTCTCATTCACTATGCTCCATGAACAGTCCAAGCTATAGAAACTTCACACTTTTTTTTTTTTTTTTTTTTTGCGGTTCGCGGGCCTCTCACTGTTGTGGCCTCTCCCATTGCAGAGCACAGGCTCTGGACGCGCAGGCTCAGTGACCATGGCTCACGGGCCCAGCCGCTCCGCGGCATGTGGGATCTTCCCGGACCGGGGCACGAACCCGTGTCCCCTGCATCGGCAGACAGACTCTCAACCACTGCGCCACCAGGGAAGCCCCACACTTGTTTATTGCTTCGTATGCTCTCTGCCTCCATCTCCCCACTCTTTAAATGGCTAGCTTCTTCTCATTTTCAGGTTTTCACTTAAAAGCCACCTCCTCAGAGGCCTTCTCTGATCGCCTATCCAAAGTCCTATCTGTCCCTCCACAATGATTCTCTATCATAGTGCCCTTTTATTTCCTTAGAACAACAGCCTAATCTGTAACTGTCTCTCCAATTCAAATGTTAGCTTCCAAGGGAAGGTGCTTTGCCTGTCTTGATCACCGTTGTATCCTCAGTGTCTAGCACAAAGCTTGATACATATTTCAAAGTAAATAATGAGAGATTGGGAAATAGCATAACAGATTTCAGGATTTGGGAGGCGAAACTCAGAGTGAAGGCAAGGTCCAAGATGTAGAATTGCAGTAAGCTGCTGAAAGGAATTAAGGCCATTCAAAGAACTGATGTCAAGGTGAGGGATAATTATCCACATTTTCACTAAAGTCATCAACTACAATATCCCTTGATCTGAGCACTATCTCTAGCTAATCCTTCCAGTTCTCTCAGTAATTTACATTTGATAACCTTTTAAAAATCTCATTGAGACCTCCTTTCTCTTTCACCCAGTTTATAAACTCTTCTAGCTCCACTTGCCTCCTTCTGCAGCCTACATCCTCAGTGTATAATCCCCACATCAATGCCTAGCCTTTTCCTCTATCTGCAGTAATTCTCAAGCATGAATCTAAGCATCACTTGGGATAGTTTAAAATATGAGCATATTCCCAGGCCCCCACTCTTCTGGATTCAGTAGGTCTAAGGTGGAGGTCCAGGAATCTAGGTTATAACAAGCACCCCCAGAATGTTTGGATACCGGTGATCCAAAGATAAAATAAACACCGCTCTGGATGAAGAGATGCCCTTCTTCCTATCCCCGCAGAACACCTCCACCTGTACTCTAGAGCCCATACTTTTCCATCCCTTCAGAGATCTTACTTTATTGGCCTCGCTCCCCACTACATCTGTAATCTCAGCTTAAATCCTGATAGCCAAAACTATTTTTTCAGCAAAGCACATCTGATCCATGTCATCCCCCTGCTTAAAAACCAACCGTTTCCTATCACCTGTGGCAGTGGTTCTCAACTTTGAATATACTTGAAATCAAATGTGTTCTAAGCACTATCTACAAATTACTGTTTTCCAAATATACTGAGAAATGTGAGACATCTCTGAGAGATGTATTTGTTTCCAAGTTTTAAAAAACTTGTATAGAAATTACTAAACATTTTGTACAGAAAATACCAGACACATTTATATAGCTGTTCTTATTACCCTATGATAATCCGCTTTCAAGAAATCATGTGCCATACACACACACACACACACACACGCGCGCGCGCGCCAAGAAGTCATAGAAAAGACGACCTTTTGCCAAATATATAAAGTTCCATCTGTGGTGTACTGATGCATAGACAGCATTTACTAAATTGAAGAGGGTCATCCATTCCATGTTCAACGATCTACATCATGTATCTTATAGTAGTTGTTATAATAATTTAAATAGCATCTATCATATTACTCTAAGTTTACTGTATAATAAACATCTATGTCACGTAAACTCATTCCTCTGGATCTGTATCTGAAAAGAATTCATTATGAGATCATTATAACTAAATCCAAGTGTACATTTAATTTCCTAAATTCTTTTGGCTGGTCTACCAAAATGTTAAAATATTCTATGGTCAAATAATTTGGGAAACCAAACTCGGGTAAACAATGTACCTTGCATATATGTGCCCTACTCTTTTTTGAATGTATGTAGATGCTGTTTTATCTATTAGCAAATTCCATTAACAACACTGCCACATGGTAGCTTTTTTATCATTATAGATTTTCCCAGTTGGTAGATACTAAAGAGCCAGCTACTTTTATTGTGGAGAGATTTCTTTTTTTTAACAACAAAAAGGTACCCTCATACTCAAAAAAATTGGAAACCACCATTCTACAGAATAAAAGTCCAAATTCCTTAAGAGTACATACAACAAACACCTCCTATGGCCTAGATTTCCAAACATACTTCTCTTAACACAAACTGTGCAATTTTTTCTCGTATTATCCTAAAGCTAAACCTTAATATGCTCTCAATTTATCATAACAGTGAGTCAAGATTCTAAGTGTTTAGAATTAAGACGGTACTTTACACATCAAGTAATTCAACTCCTTAAATTAATAGAAAAGTACATCACCTTCTTGTGTACCATTTGTTTCCTGATAAATACTGTACTATTTTTTAATAACTTAAGACCAATAGAGAATGTAAATTTTCCTAATAATACTCAAATGAACTTTGAAAAAGTGAGTTTCAACTTGATTCCTCTTTTCCATTTCCTCTATGCTCTGGCAGTACCACTAAATGGTAATTAAACTCAAGAGTTTCACACACTTCAAAAACAAATTTACCTAATTAAGAACAGGATGCCAATAATTCACTTTGCAGATATGATAGAGTTTTGCTCCTACAGGTTTATCTGTAAGAACCTCAGGAATTGAAAACAGAGGTAACTAAGGTTTCTGGAGTTTAGCCCTTTAACCATACAAATGAATTCCCAATGATGATAATGATGATGATGACAGCAGCTAACATTTATTAACTCTTTACTCTGGACTGTATTAAGTCCTTCATATCACTACCTCCTTTAGTTTTTCAGACAACCCTCTAAGGTAGGTAGTAATTACTGTCTTCACTTAACAATTAATAAAACGGGGCTCTGACAAATTAAATAACTGTCAGGGTCCCACAAGTAAACTTTTCCTCAGGTGTTACGGCTCTCCAAAACGAGCGCATGTTTCCCTCCCTCCCATCAGCACGCATTGACCCCTTGGTCCTTCCCAACCCTCTAGGTGGTCTGGTAGGGAACAAACTCCTCCACCAGGCCTCCCACTTACATTCATCAGCCGGTGCCCAGGACCATCCTTGGCCTCGTCTTTGGGCCGATTCAAGGTCTTGCCCTGCTCCTGGATGTTACGGGTTGCAGAAGAGAACTCCGACCCTCTAGCATGTGTGTTTTCCAAGTTGGTACGGGGAATCCTCTGAAGTATCGGGGCTGTGTACAGGGAATGGACCCGCCCGTTGCGGTTATGTGCTGTGTTGGAAACCTTGCCCATGTTTCGGGGCAGCTCCATCCCTCCATCCGCAGCTGGGCAGGTCTGCGCACTAACCAACCGACGACCTGCTACTGCGCAGGCGCAGCCCTCTTCCCGCCTTTCCCACGCTTTTCCTGTGCACGCAGCAACCCACCAGCGCTCCGCGTGACCCACACGTTCGCGCCA
Source organism: Neophocaena asiaeorientalis asiaeorientalis (assembly GCF_003031525.2). NCBI lineage: Eukaryota > Metazoa > Chordata > Mammalia > Artiodactyla > Phocoenidae > Neophocaena > Neophocaena asiaeorientalis. The sequence goes on from NW_020174551.1 coordinate 3,798,720, forward strand.
GGCTTCTGCCCCAGGCTGGCTTTGGGGGCGTACTAGTTAAGCGAGCCTGCAGGGTCAGCGGCAAGTCCTTGCCCAGGCCGTTTAAGTCTCCCTTTGAAGGAAGTCAGAGCAAGCTTGTGGACAAGGCTCCTCAGCACGGGGGATTGAACTTGGTTGTTTCTTGCCTGCCCCTTAACCCATCATAAGCCCTCTTCTCCCTACACCTCCTTACATTATCCCCTGAGCTCCAGATGTTATATTTCCAACAGTCTACATGGACATCTTTACTCGACTGTCCCACAGACTCATAACACAACACGTTAATATTCATCTTCCCTCTCAGACCTCTAATATGTTCCAAACGTATTTAATGTAGCAATGTCATATCCACAAAAGCTTAAAACTTCAGACACAGTTTTGAATTCTAACCCTAAATATTTGAACCCTACTCTTTCTCTTTATGGCACCTCGTCTAGGACATCTCACACACAGATGACTGGAATGGTTTACTCATGGGTCTCCTGGCCTGCTGTCATCCACTCTTTCCACTGCTCCAGTGTTAATACAGCTTACCTTTTAAAGCATACAAAATCACAAACTTTCAGAGTTTCTTTATTGGCCACAAAATTTTAATTCTGTAATATGTAAAAGCAGGGACTCCAAAATGCCCTTTACACCTCAGGATCATTACTTATGGCCATTCTATATGGAATCTATTTTTCTTTTATTCAAAGGCCACCTCAGAGTTCAGCCTTAAGTTTTATAGCCCCATACACATTACCCCCAAAGCAGAATTAATTGCTGTCTCCAAGCTGCTACTTGGCATATCCCTATTAGTATATTAGTGGGCTCACACTATTAGAATTAGTTGTTAATTTCAAAAGAGAGTTCTTTGGGGGCACTTTCACTCTTCAGGGTTCATGGCACAATACCCCAATGCCCTTGATACATGTTTGCTGTCATTCTGAGTCTGTGCTGTGTCATGTTTAATCACTGTTCAAAGAGACTTGCTGTCCACCAGCACACTCTGACTTCCTTAGGGTTCATGTGATGCAACAACAAAAATCTAACTTAACTCTAATCAAACCTCTAGCCCTAGCCTCCAGTCTACAGGAAATTCAGGAGGTAGAGAAACAAACTCAATGATACTTTTACAGGTTAAAAAAAAATCAAACAAATAAAAATGTAGCTGGGACTATTTTTAAAAACTGGTTTGGATTCTTCATACACACACACACACACACAAAATATCACGGGGGAATGTAGAATGGTATGGCCTCTCTGAAAAGAGTTTGGTAATTTCTTTAAAAAACTAAGCATGCAACTACCATACAACCCAGCAATTGCACTCCAGGGTGTCTACCCCAGAGAAATGAAAACTCACATTCACTCAAAAAGCTATACACAAATGTTCATAGCAGCTTTGTTCATAATAGTCAAAAAGCGGAATCAGCTCAGATGTCCTTCGACAGGTAAGTGGTTAAACTTCAATACATACCTTGGATCATGGCTTTGCAATAAAAAGGAATGAACTATGGCCATACAGCGTGGGTTAATCTCCAGGGAATGCGCTGAGCAGAAAGAAGCTAATCCCAAAAGATTACATACTGTACGATTCAACTTGTAACATTATTAAAATTACAAAATTTTAGAAATAGAAGACATTAGTGATTGCCAGGGCTTAGAGTTAGGGGTGCAGGGAGGGGATGTGGGAAGGAGGTTGTGTTTATAAAAGGGCAGCATGAGAGATTCTTATGGTTTTTGGACTTGTTCAGTACCTGGGCTGTGGTGCTATATAGATAAACCCTACACAATTGATAAAATTGTATAGAACTTAATATATACAGACACACACAAGTGTGTACAAGTAAAACTAGGGATATGTAAAACTAGGGATATCTGAACAAGATTGGTAGATCATGTCAGTGTCAATATGCTGGTTGTGATATTATACTATGAATTTTGTAAACTGGTATTTGGAGGCACTGGCCAAGTATACAAAGGATTACTCTGCATTATTTAAGTTGGCATGAATCTACATTTATCTCAGTAAATTTTTCAATTAAAATATATCATGGGGGGGTTTCCCTGGTGGCGCAGTGGTTAAGAATCTGCCTGCTAATGCAGGGGACACGGGTTCGAGCCCTGGTCTGGGAGGATCCCACATGCCGCAGAGCAACTAGGCCCATGAGCCACAAGTACTGAGCCTGTGCTCCGCAACAAGAGAGGCCGTGACAGCAAGAGGCCCACGCACCACGATGAAGAGTGGCCCCCGCTTGCCACAACTAGAGAAAGCCCTCACACAGAAACGAAGACCCAACACAGCAAAAATAAATAAAATAAATTAATAAACTCCTACCCCCAACATCTAAAAAAAATAATAATAATGTCATGGGGGAGAAAAGATGAGACCATTTTAAATTTAGATAACAAACTGAAATGCATAAACCTTGACTAGATCTTAAGAGACAACTGGGGAAATTTGAGAATGGACTGAAATTATTGTTTTTCCAACTGTTTTAATGATATTGTGCTATGCAGAAAAATGTTCTTTTTGGAGGATGTATGCTTAAATATTTGGGTGAAGTGACATGATGTTAGCAACTTACTTTCAAAAGATTTAGCAAGAAGAAAGGATGTATAAAGAAAGAAAGCAAATGAGGCAAAAATTTAACAATAATCTAAGTTGATATAGATTACAGTTGCTATTACATTAGTCTTTCAACAATTTTACATTTGATAGTTTCCAAATAAAAATCCCTCAGAGCTCACTCACGTGTATAGCCTTTTCTTTGTCTCCACTTCCACCAGTAGAAATCCTATCCATCCTATAAAGGACCTGCACATACCCCTTACCTGAAATACTTCCCTAGATTCTTCAACTCCTATGCCTATCTCTGTCTTTTGACTAGATTATGAGTCACTAAAAGACAGGTACCATGTTTTATTCATTTTCTTTCTTTTTTTTGTCCTCTCACAAACCTAGCAATTTGATCAAGATCAAATCATCTATTGCAATCCAAGCTTCGTTTCATAATAAATTACAAATGGTACACGTAGGCCAGAGATCCCAAATGCTGGCTAGTCTACTGGCTATATCACAACCACTTGGCATACCTTTTTCTAAAAGACAGTGTTCCAGGTACCATCTCAGACCCAATGAATCTGAATCTCTGGGAATGGAGCATAGAAGCCTATATATATTTTGTTCTGCCTGCGGGGAGTGGGGAGAGGCAGGTATTAATTACTGAATATTTTGCACCCAAAAAACAATGACAAAAACCCCACTGGGGATCTTGCTTTTTGACACCTCAGGAACTCTACTAAGTATACCACTCTACCCAACATGTGATGTATGGAGAAAGGTGAGAAAAATTATGATTTTGAGCCAATCATGGAGACATACATTAGCAACGAACTTCCTCCAAGTTTCTCAATCATCATGGCCAAAAGTTTTTTGATAGATACCACTGTGTTTTCCTTGATGAAAAATTTGTACAGCTCCATCAGATTCCACGGATTGGGACATGGACATCTTTGGGGGACAATATTCAGCTGTCCTAAATCTCCCACATCGGTTCTTTCATGTTTCTCCTTGACGACATTGTTCAGGCGTGGTAAGCTTCAGCTCTAATGAGCGTGGCTTCCCTGAAGTTTGCTGGCTGGGAGGATCATGAACTCCTGCACTGCCAGCTTGATGCCAACATGAAAAGCATTGCTGATCACAGTGAAAGCTGGAACAGGCAGGATGACTTCAGGATTGCCAGTGGATTCACAATTCTGTGACAGAAAGGGAATTCCCTTTTCAGCAGCTCTGGCCTTACAAAGAGCAAGATATTCCTAGCATGGTGTGCGTACCACATTTAGACATGTGCTCAGAGCCATCCAACTCCATCATCAATTTGTCACTCCTCTTCTGCTCCACAGCATTCAGTGGCTTGCTAACAGGGCAGGCCCAGTTTTACTGAGGTGCTCAAGAGCCTCTGAGACACCTTTTCCCACAGTGAGCCTTAATGCCTTGAGCTCTAGGTCTCATACCAGTTGAGGCATCACTGGATACAGCTCTGAAGAGACCTCTTTGAGTGCAGGACCCACCTGAAGAGTGGGACTTCCGTGACAGCCAAAGATCTCTCTGACAAAGAGCTAGAGATTAGGTATAGTGAATTTCTACTCATACTTCTTGTCATGTAAAAAAGAAGCAGGGGAAGGGGTCTGCAGAGGTCAAGTGAGTGTTAATAGGTTCGCAGGCCTCTCCTTTATCCTCCTGAGCTCTTGGCCTACTTGGCTTCTCTTTTGCAATATATGTTTTTTTAAAGCTCCCTAAATGATTCTGATGTGCAACCAGATACGGGAACTACTGGTACAGGTCTTCAAGAAAAATAAACTTTTACGATTATAAAACTTTTCAAATAAAAGTTACGTTTCCTTTTTATTAGCCATGAAATAAAGCATCTTTCAAGCTAAATTACATTACATTAGACTTATTACATGATACACAACCACTGAACCAGTTTCAAAAACAACAAATTTCATATTTCAATTTATTCAGTAAGGAGACATGAAAAATAATGAAGGTCCTTTTTCCCCCCTTCTTCCCTATTCCCTAAATTTATGTTTAAACCTATTTTGTAACACTAAAGTTATGGCTTTTTTAAAAGCACTGTATACAGTACTTTTAAAGATAATGATTATAAATGCAACTAATTTGAGAAAACAGGAAATAAACACTTTCACCTGCTGGTTTCTACCTCAGCATCTCCTTTGTCATAAAGACAATAATACTATAGAAATTAATGTTTGGGTATAAATCACAGATACAATTTTAACATTTTCCATAATCCTGAGAAATTCTTCAGTATTATATAATTGAAAAATCAATTCCAAATACATCTGTAAATATCTTATAAAAATACATTTAAAAACAAGAATGGGAAAAATTCTAAATACTAGGTAATTACTCTGAAGGTGAGTTGGCACTATGAAGAGGCTTTGATTCCTCTATCTTTATCAGGATATTCTTCCACATCAGAGGAGAACATCAACTCTGGGAGAGAAGATGAACAAATCACACTCAAAATGATTTCCCAGTATCTCAAAAAGAGTTTTATAGCTTAGTTATAAACAGTCTTTAAATATTGACATGTTATATGATAATAGAAAGCCCTCAAGTACAAGTAAGAATTCTTGATAGTGAAATCTGATTTAAAAGGTGAACTAATGACAAATGTACACGTTTTGCATTTTGAGATATACAAGTTTTGAATGTATTATAAACCCTTGAAAAATAAAACATATAATAGGGACAATATAATAACTCTTACCAGGAAATTTAAGTCACTTAGAGAACCCAGGATCATTAGACATCTAAGAGGTCTAATTCTATAGTGATCATGATAACCTAAAATGTAGGACACAGATGCAGTGGAGGACCTGGAACTAAGATGAGGTGTGTGCCAGGATATCTTAAATATGTTACCCTATTTAATCACCATAACAACCCTTTAAGCGAGTATTATCATCCTCATTTTATATTTCCTTTTTTTATCCACATGGAAATGTTATTTGATTCACATGACCCTAAAAGCAGGATTCTGGAAATATTTAATAAGTAACACACACTGTGATTTAGACTGAATACTACACAAGCCAGCTGCATGCAGCTTTAATCCCAACCACAGTGCAGAATGTTACTAGTTGACATTTCTACATTTAAACTATTACTTAGCATAGACACATAATTTATTAAAATATCAGGAAATACAAAAAAAGAAAACCTTAGGAATTAATAAAGTCGCCTGATGTAAGCATTAGATGAAAAAATCTTTGAATGACTAAAAACTATACTGAGTGAAAGAAAAACAGCAAAATACTTAAAGCCTAAGAAGATTTTTTTAATACTTTAAATATATCCAAAGGAATAATTAGTGAACAACATGAGCAAAGGTACATTTATGAATGAAAATACACATGAAGATCACATTTTTTGTCTTGGTTTTTACAAATGGAAATGTTGAAAAGATTCTCAGTTCCAAGACTTCTGAGACATAGGCTATACTCAGTTGGTCAAACTGCAGTTAAATGCTCAGGATGTTTAACCAATCAAGAATAAAATAATAACCAAAGTCCAGAAAATATCAAAGAGATTCAAGGGTGAAATTGTGGAACATCTGCCAGGAAATACAACTTACAATACAAATACTAAGCAGTTCCCAAAGCAGTGCTGAGAAGACTAGCAGTTTGCTAATGTGACTCTTCTTCTGGTGTTCCAAGAGGGGTCTGAGGACTAGAGAGTAGCAAATCTCACTTCACCCTGGGCACACTGAAGGTAGGATTACTAAACACCTCATTAGACAATGAGGGGTTAAGATTCTGTGGCAGGTAGAGGAGGAGGTAAGAATAAATTCACTTGAATATGTGTCTAACAGAGGCTAATAGATGAAGCATGATTTATTTCACATTAAGAGATACTTTGATCAGAAAAAGACTAAGAGAAATGAAGAGCAAAAACTTCCTATAAAATACCTGAAGCGTTCCAAGAGAAGAAATGCCTCCAAAGTATGAGACAGGACCGCAGAAGCCCCTCATGAAGTATTCGATACTTCAAGACTACAGTTCTCCTACACACTCCTCCCTGCTTCTCGTGGCATTCTGTTTCACCACTTTATTATTACTCTTCTTATGTTATTTTACTTTAAATATATCTTTGTTATTGAAATGTTGTAAGCTGTATCCATTAAAAGAAGATTTATAAAGTCATTATACAAGATTTTAAGATATACTATTTTTTCTTTAATACATACCTTCACTAAGATCCATGCCTGGCCTATAAGACAATAAAAGCCAAGATAATCCAACCAGAAGGGCCACCACCAGATTCACCACAATCCATGGCTGGAGAACCTGTTCCTCAACTCCTTCTGCCCTAAAGGTACAGAAATACTCATTAGAAATGTCTTCATTTTGGTCCATATATCCAGATATATCTATTTTATAAACTTAAAAAAAAATGAGCAGTCCTCACCCAGAGGAATAACAAGCATAAACTATAACTTCCCTATAAAATAACACCATATATATCATAAGAACAAAGGTTCAAATGTTATTGAATTCTAAACAGATTTGCTTTGTACACAGATGTAATGGAAATTTACTGTTGCCAAAGAATTTTTCTAAGTTTCCCTTCCAACTACTGTTAGTGCTACTCTTCAATCATTCCTTTCTCTCTTAACCTCAAGCCCCTAGCCACTCTCTTCAAACAAGACTGCCCCTCTAAGTTTTGTGAAGTGGGATCTCAGACATCCTGTCACTCTCATGGTTGGCTGCTGATTGGCGGAAGCAGACTGTCCCTAGTCCACTCTCTTTCTGGCCTGCTTGGTTTCCTGATTCTATCCCAGGTACCCACTCCCATCACTACTCTGCAGTATCAGGCTCCCTGATTGGGGGTGAGAATGTGGGGCTCCCCCAGTTCACCATGTAATGATTTATGTTAAAACCATAACTTCAGAGATTTAAAACAGATTTTTTATAAAACATTTCATTAGAAATGCAGGAGTAAACAACAATAGTTACCCATTAACCAATGGAATAGGGGTTTTTTTGCCATAATTTTGGAAATAAAAACAGGACCCTCAATATTATTTATAGATGAAAACAAGTAAAAGAGTGAAAGGATAAGAACAGCACCATTACTCCCATCGTTCCTGTTATTATGATCAACAATTACTAATGCTACTGTGAATTCTTACCAGAGGCTACCGTTAACAGAAGAAGGTGTGTAAAGGTGGATTCTGTCACTTGTCATTTGTTGACTCAGAGATAATATAAGAGCAGTAAAGTACACTGAGAAAGAGACAAATGAATTACTAAAAATGTATTTTTAACAATTATTTTTAATTAATTAATAAAATTAATTAAAAATTAATTATTTTTAACTTATAGATTACTTTAACGTCAAAAATAATCTGTACTTTGGGGAATGATGATACAAAAAATATTTCACTTAGTCAATTTCAATAGGCTGGATAGTCATACATTATTTTTCAAGAATATAGGTAGAGAAGGGTCTTTTGAGGCTCACTATTTCATCATTAGGTTGACAAGAACCTAGAAGATCTTTTAAGAAATTAAATGACTTACTCAAGGTCCTAAAATTAGTTTTATTAATATTCTCATAATTAGAACAAAATTTATTCTAAATTATCAAAAAGATATAAAATAGTATTTGTTACTAAAATGACCTATCAGCTCAATCTGTTTAATGTTAAGTAGAAAACACAGAAGTTAAATATTGAGCAATATAGAATAACAAACTTTTAAAAGTTATTTAGATAAACTCTATTAAAAAATAATTCTATCAAAATTATGCCTACCATATGGTTTTTTAATTACAAATTCCACTGAATAAATATCTATATGTAATGTTTATAAGTAGCAATAATATAAAGTCCTTTTTAAAATAAAATTATACTCTTTCTGGTTCAAAGTTACAGAGTTATCAAATTAAACTATTTACTCACAGAAAGATGCTAAAGCTGTTGGATCCAGGGCAAGAAAATTTCGGATGGCTACTGATGTTTTAGCAAAGTCAATCCTAGAAAATACAAAAGCCTCTTGTCACAGTGCAGCTGTAAACTTCTTACAAAACTGTACTCTTTGGACAATAGTTTCTTCTTTCTCTATTTTAATGCTACCACATGTGTTGTCTATTACTAAGCTTTAAGTAGCTACAGTTTATACTTAACACACATGAAAGGGTATCTTATTTACAAAGGCAACATAAAACATTTAACTAGAAGACTATTTTAGTCATCATTCCTTTAGAGTTAAAAAGAAACAAATTAAACTTGATTGGCAAATTTCATTAGATTCTATTACATCTCTTTCTATTACCCATATTATTGGGTTATACGTTGTTTTTCTTAATGGGTTGAATTGTGTTCCCAAAAAGATATATTGAACTTCTAAACCCTGGTACCTGTGAACGTGACCTTATTTGCAAATAGAGTCTTTGCAGATGCGATCAACTTAAGATGAGGCCATTACAATGGGCCCTAATTCAATATGACTAGTGTCCTTACAAGAAGAGAAGACACACACAGAAGAGACTAGACTGTCATGTGACAACAGAAGGAGAGGTTGGAGTGATGCATCTACAAGCCAAGGAACACCAAGGACTGCCAGAAACCTCTGGAAGCTAGGAAAGAGGCAGGAACAGACTCTCCTTGGAGCCCTCCAAAACGGAACCAACCTTGCCCACACCTTGATTTTAGACTTCTGCATTCCAGAACTGTGAGAAAATAAATTTCTGTTTCAAGCCACCCAGTTCGTAGTACTTTGTTACAGCAGCCCTAGGAAACTAATAAAATACCCAGAGTTTTGTCTATACCTGATTCAGGTCATCTGGAAGATGTTTGGGACTTTCTGAGCTGGTTATATTTGTATGAAATTTTGGACTTAGAGTTGATGCTGGAATGGGTTAAGACTTTGGGGGATATTTTTGCTCACAGTAGTCCCATCCCCCACCCCCCCAAAAAAACCAGAAACAGAATGGCTTTTTTAAAAAGTCAAAATAATATTAATATGCTATAATTCTATTTTGAAAATGTCACAGTCAGTCAGGGACACATTTTGCTCAACACTTCCTCCTGAAGAAAAGTTAGAGGGATCTGCAGTCTCAAGAGTCTTACCTGTCAAAAGCTGAAACTGTACTTAGAGCCAAAAGCAAGTAGAGAAGACTCTGGAATGGATATGCTAACGTCTTGTATTGTTGCAGAAGGTTTGAGAGGTTAGAAAGCTCATCTCCTGCTAAAACATATATCACAACAATATTCCACACAGCACAGCCAGCCAAGAAGCCATGAGAAAAGAGACCAATCATCCTGAATGGAAAAGGGTTTCATTGTTATACATGAATGACAAAAGTAAAAAGCTAAAACATTCTTCAAGTCTCTTCACATATAAGAATAAAATTCAACATTTCACAAAAAGTAAAAACACTGATAGGCAGATCATTTAACTCTAACTGAATGTTTAAAAACTATACCCACCACCATTTTAAGCTGTCAATTTTGTTAATAGTATTGAACAATCAACACTTTTTTAAAAAAATTATGGAACATTTGTTTTAAGAGAAGTCCAACAAAATCAGCCACCTGAAAGCCCGGTTCACTGACAGTGCAACATCTCTGGTGGTCCAGGAAGGCTTCATGTCCATCGACACGTCTATCTTTTCTGTGGTCTTTATCAACTCTGAGCGATCAGCAGCCTGGAATCGCCCTAAGAACACAATACACAACTATAAACAACTAACAAGAGGGAACCCTGGTGGTCTTTCCTATTATTCTACACTTAAGAACCCTCACACTGAGACTGAAATTCTGCTGTTTTCCTATCTAAAAATTCTCCCTGATTTGGTCCCTATTTCAGAAGGCTCTTTTCTTTCAGTTTATAAAACATATTTTTTTTATCTTTAAGGAAAGTAAACAATGTCCATGCACTTTCTTCTCGACCCAAAATAGATGTTACAGTAACAGTCTTAGAAATCAATTATATTTAATGAAATACAATAATGAACTTGCAACTCAGAACAAAGTCTGGAAACCCTTAACATAACATAGTCTAAAAACCTCTAATTTAGAGACTTTACGAGTATTAAAGTTTAAATCCCAACACTATAAAAGTCAATATTTGAAAACACCTTAAATTTCTTCGGAAAAGATGACAGTTAGTGTAGCATGGAATTCTGTGATGACAGCAAAGAAACTGGTTGCTTCATACACTTGGCTTAAGGAGATGCCCATGGAAGGTACCAGTTCAAGTGTCAGCACTGCAACACTGTGAGCACAGCTTTATGCGTTTACTGCTGACGAGGAGGCTTCTCCCTCTCTTTTATCTGCTGATCCACAAATGAACCTCAGGAAACAGGAAAGGTTCCATTATCCTTGCCAAACCTGGCTGTCAAGTACTTTGGAGGAGGAAAGACAGAAATACGGACACCTAATTTTCCCAAAGAAAAAGCAACTTCTGAGCAGACTAGTGGTAACTTTTATGGTCAGTTACTTTACTAGGGAAGTTTCTGTGCTAAGGGAAGCAAGAATAAAAATGAGGATTGAGTGATATTGCTTGAAAATAGACTGAAGTAAATTATGGCCACATGGTAAACTAGTAAAAGCCCGTAACTAGAAGTCATGAAACCTTGGTTCGAGTCCCAATTCTGCACTAACCAACTGTGAGCCCCTGGGGAAGTCAGCCTCTCTGGATCGCAGGTTTCTCACTGGCCAACGATGCCAAGATCCCTTAGGTGGGTTTTTATGGAATCAGAATTCTAAAACAATTTATGTAAAATCTAATTTGCAAATTTTAAGGACTAATCTTTATGTTCTAGATGAGTTCTTTAGGCAGAATATTCAAAGCATATCCATGGGAAAAGCATACGGTCATGATCATGCTTTCAGTAGATTTTTCTTAAACTCTGCAAATGTAGTCTTATAACCAATGCAGAACTATTTTCCAAAAGAGTATGTAGCTATAATTATTTCTTATTTAATATGGTAATACCATCATGTATTTTCTCTTATTTATTTATTTATTTTGTTGTTGTTGTTGGTACACGGGTTTCTCACTGTTGTGGCCTCTCCCGTTGCAGAGCACAGGCTCCGGACGCGCAGGCTCAGTGGCCACGGCTCACGGGCCCAGCCGCTCCACGGCATGTGGGATCTTCCCAGACCGGGGCACGAACCCGTGTCCCCTGCATCGGCAGGCGGACTCTCAACCACTGCGCCACCAAGGAAGCCCTCTTATTTATTTTTAATTGTAGCATTTCATTACCTGCTCCACCACCAATACCACTACCAATTGCAGAAAACTGGTAAAGTACAACAAAGAATAAAGAAATGGGGCTTCCCTGGTGGCGCAGTGGTTGAGAGTCCACCTGACGATGCAGGGGACACCGGTTCATGCCCCAGTCTGGTCAGATCCCACATGCCGTGGAGCGGCTGGGCCCGTGAGCCGTGGCCGCTGAGCCTGTGCGTCCGGAGCCTGTGCTCCGCAACGGGAGAGGCCACAACAGTGAGAGGCCCACATACCGCAAAAAAAAAAAAGAATAAAGAAATGGGTGGGAGTAGAGGGAGATTTTAAAAATTACCCATAATTCCATAACACAGAAACAACCAGCATTAATATTTTGGCATATTTCCTTCTAGTCTTTTTTGTCCTATGCAATTTTCTATAGCTGAAATCAAACTACATGTGTGTATTTATGTTTATTTTTCATTAGAATCTTCCCATGAAGTGAAAAATTCTCCCTAAACATTATTTTTAGTGGTGCAGAAGATTTCATTGTATAGATATGCCATAGCTGTCTGAAATCATTCCCCTCCTGTTTTACATTTAGGTTTTTTCCAGTTTTTCACTCTCATGAATAACAATGTGATGATTAGCTTTATGTACAAATTTTTATCCATATTTTTGCTTATTTCCTTAATTCAGATTTCCAGAAGTATAATTCCCAGGTCAAAGGATATCCTTGCATAATTCTTAAAGAGCTCACATTCCAAAACAAAGACCTACTTACGGCTTTTTTCCACAAACACTTTCCCTACAGGCTGGCTAATACCAGTGGGTGCAGTCAGTACAGACTGTTGTTCTGGACTACTTTGCTCATCAGTAATTATGTCTTCATCTTCAACTCCTAGCTCATTGGCATAATGTAATTCTGCTGGCTGGGTTTTCCTATATCAGGGAGAAAGTAAGAAAAATGGATGATTATTAACCTTTTACAGACCCAAATGAGGAGGTACCTGTGAGTCTCATGGAAAGAGCCTTGGACTTGGGAGTCACAAAATTTGGTTTTTACTCAAATGGATCAGTTATTAACTCTTATGCACAGCAAGTCACTTTTATTTCTGTGGGCCTCAGTTTTCACATCTGGAAAATGAAATGACTGAACTAGATTCCTAAGCTTCTTCACAGATTTAAAATTACATGATTCTATATAGATACTGATCGCTATTTGCAGAGTCACTTCCAAGTACAAACAAGTAATATAACTTCCAGTGAATTTCTTTAAAGAATATCATTATATTTTACCTGACACTTGATTTCCTATGTTAAAATAAACATTATGTATTGCTAAAGAAATCGTAATTTGAATTCTGTTAACATGAGAAAATAAATAATATAGCCTATTTTATTAATATTACTTTTAATTTTTAATATCTTTAATATGTAATATTTTTATTACTTATACAAAATCTTCTATTTGTGTTCCACTTCTTCAGAGACAGCTCCTAAAATTTTTTATTTAAATACAATATTTTACTTTTCTCAGTGGGTTTACTCTTTTCAAATTTACCCTTAGATTGGTTTAACTGATATTTTTGTACTATTACTTATCCTAGAGATATACAACTACAAGTATTTAATAAGACTTAGAAGCTGCCATTTGGGAGCTTGAAACTAAGCATCAAGGTATCTCTGCAAAATATTTAGAAGGACAAATAAATTCTTACTTTGTCTTCCTTCGAGGTTTTTGAATAGCTGGCTCCTCAGCTGGCTCCACGTTGATGCCATTTTCATTTGGTAATAAAGATGCACTAGAAGTCTTCTTCTGGGTAAAGGCAGTCTCCAGTTCTGAAAATAAAGTAGATTAAGTTTTCAGATTACCAGGATGTAAAAAGGAAAGTAATGTACAAGACTTCTGCAAGACAAAAGAACTTTAAGAATTTTAATTGGCCCCCAATTTTTTTCACCATCTTACAAATTTTTAAAATTTTACACCTCTAAACACTCAAGAGAAAGTTTGAAATTGTGATACCAAACAATATAGAAAAAAAAATTAAGTAATCCAACACCCAGGGTGTGTCAGAGATCTCCAAGATTACTTCCAGGTTCTGTGATTCACTCAAAGGACTCACAAGTCATTTACACTCATGGTTACACTTTATTACAGGGAAAAGACATTAAGAAGAATCAGCATAAAGGAAAAAGCTCATGGAGCAAAGTCCAAAAGAAAACAGGTACAAGTTTCCAAGAGTCCTCTATCAATGAAGTCACACAGGATATGCTAATTCTTCCAGCAACAAGTTGTGACAACACATATATCGCTTTCTCTTCCAGGCAAGCTCATCAGACACTCAACACCCAGGGTTTTTATTGGGAGTGATCACATAGGCACCCTCTGCCGAGCACATACCAAAATTCTAGACTACCAGAAGAAAAGCAGATGTTTAGCATAAATCACATTGTGTGCACAAATGCACAGTGAGCCACCTTGATAGAGAAAGCTTTATATCAATGTAAAAAATTGTTTACCAGCCAAGTTCCCAGATGCCAGTCAAGAGGCCCTCTAGAAAGTAGGCCTGTCCAGGCCTGCTGTGTTAACTCTTTTCTGCACACAAGGTATTAAGTTCAAGTGAGTCAATGGAAGCTTCTAACCCACTAGCAACTCTTCCTATCTGGAAATACAGGAAATGGAATGCCCTCAAAGTCCCGAAAATTCTATTTTAAAAAACACTTACAGCCTGGGCTGGAAATATAATATAGGCAGTAGAGCCTACCACAGACGTTCTGAACAAAACAAAAATGAACAAAATTTAAAACCCAGAAATTTAGAAAGCTGGACCTATAGGGGTACGTACATTCTAGAATGGCAGTCACAAGTACTCTTTGGCCTAAACTTAGTTGGGTCCTGAATTTTCTAAAAACAGTCATATCTATTAATACATTTTTTCATAAATTATAAAACTATAATTATATAAAATTATATTAAAATATAATTTTTCATGAATTATAAAAATTATATTTTTTCATGAATTTTCATGAATTATAAAACTATATACGTATATTGATATCCATCTTGATTTTCAAATTTTACCCTAACTGAATTACTAAGAGTAGTATGTTTTTTTGAATTTTTGAAATTATTTTTTTTTATACAGCAGGTTCTTATTAGCCATCAATTTTATACACATCAGTGTATACATGTCAATCCCAATCACCCAATTCATCACACCACCACCACCAACACCCCGCCACTTTCCCCACTTGGTGTCCATAGGTTTGTTCTCTACATCTCTGTCTCAATTCCTGCCCTGCAAACCAGTTCATCTGTACCATTTTTCTAGGTTCCACATATATGTGTTAATATACAATATTTGTTTTTCTCTTTCTGACTTACTTCACTCTGTATTACAGTCTCTAGATCCATCCACTTCTCAACAAATGACCCAATTTCGTTCCTTTTTATGGCTGAGTAATATTCCATTGTATATATGTACCACTTCTTTATCCATTAGTCTGTCAATGGGCATTTAGGTTGCTTCCATGACCTGGCTATTGTAAATAGTGCTGCGATGAACACTGGGGTGCATGTGTCTTTTTGAATTATGGTTTTCCCTGGGTATATGCCCAGTAGTGGGAATGCTGTATCATATGGTAATTCTATTTTTAGATTTTTAAGGAACCTCCATACTGTTCTCCATAGTGGCTGTTATCAATTTACATTCCCACCAACAGTGCAAGAGGGTTCCCTTTTGTCCAGACCCTCTAAAGCATTTGTTGTTTGTAGATTTTCTGATGATGCCCATTCTAACTGGTGTGAGGAGATACCTCAATGTAGTTTTGATTTGCATTTCTCTAATAATTAGTGATGTTGAGCAGCTTTTCATGTGCTTCTTGGCCATCTGTATGTCTTCTTTGGAGAAATGTCTATTTAGGTCTTCTGCCCATTTTTGGATTGGGTTGTTTGTTTTTTCAATATTAGGCTGCATGAGCTGTTTATATATTTTGGGGATTAGTTCTTTCTCCATTGATTCATTTGCAAATATTTTCTCCCACTCTGAGGGTTGTCTTCTCGTCTTGTTTATAGTTTCCTTTGTGGTGCAAAAGCTTTTAAGTTTCATTAGGTTCCATTTGTTTGTTTTTATTTCCATGACTCTAGGAGGTGGATCAAAAAAGATCTTGCTGTCATTTATGTCAAAGAGTGTTCTTCCTATGTTTTCCTCTAAGAGTTTTATAGTGTCTGGTCTTACATTTAGGTCTCTAATCCATTTTGAATTTATTTTTGTGTATGGTGTTAGGGAGTGTTCTAATTTCATTCTTTTACATGTAGCTGTCCAGTTTTCCCATCACCACTTATTGAAGAGGCTGTCTTTTATCCATTGTATATCCTTGCCTCGATTGTCATAGATTACTTGACCATAGGTGCGTGGGTTTATCTCTGGGCTTTCTATCTTGTTCCATTGATCTATGTTTCTGTTTTTAGACCAGTACCATATTGTCTTCATTACTGTAGCTTTATAGTATAGTCTGAAGTCAGGGAGTCTGATTCCTCCAGCTCCATTTTTTTCCCTCAAGACTGCTTTGGCTATTCGGGGTCTTTTGTGTCTCCATACAAATTTTAAGATTTTTTTTGTTCTAGTTCCACAAAAAATGCAACTGGTAATTTGATAGGGATTGCATGGAATGTGTAGATTGCTTTGGGTAGTATAGTCATTTTCACAATATTCATTCTTCCAATCCAAGAACATGGTATATCTCTCCATCTGTTGGTATCATCTTTAATTTCTTTTATCAGCGTATATAGTTTTCTGCATACAGGTCTTTTGTCTCCCTAGGTAGGTTTACTCCTAGGTATTTTATTCTTTTTGTTGCAATGGTAATTGGGAGTGTTTCCTAAATTTCTCTTTCAGATTTTTCATCATTAGTGTAAAGGAATGCAAGAGACTTCTGTGCATTAATTTTCTATCCTGCAACTTTACCAAATTCATTGATTTGCTCTAGTAGTTTTCTGGTGGCATCTTTAGGATTCTCTATGTATAGTATCATGTCATCTGCAAACAGTGACAATTTTACTTCTTTTCCAATTTGTATTCCTTTTATTTCTTTTTCTTCTCTGATTGCTGTGGCTAGGATTTCCAAAACTATGTTGAATAATAGTGGCGAGAGTGGACATCTTTGTCTTGTTCTTGATCTTAGAGGAAATGCTTTCAGGTTTTCACCATTGAGAATGATGTTTGCTGTGGGTTTGTCGTACATGGCCTTTATTATGTTGAGGTAGGTTCCCTCTATGCCCACTTTCTGGAGAATTTTTATCATAAATGGGTGTTGCATTTTGTCAAAAGCTTTTTCTGCATCTATTGAGATGATCATATGGTTTTTATTCTTCAATTTGTTAACATGGTGTATCACATTGATTGATTTGCATATACTGAAGAATCCTTGCATTGCTGGGAGAAATCCCACTTGATCATGGTGTATGATCCTTTTAATGTGTTGTTGCATTCTGTTTGCTAGAATTTAGTTGAGGATTTTTGCATCTATATTCATCAGTGATATTGATCTGTAATTTTCTTTTTTTGTAGTATCTTTGTCTGGTTTTGGTATCAGGGTGATGGTGGCCTCATAGAATGAGATTGGGAGTGTTCCTTCCTCTGCAATTTTTTGGAAGAGTTTGAGAAGGATGGGTGTTAGCTCTTCTCTAAATGTTTGATAGAATTCACCTGTGAAGCCATCTGGTCCTGGACTTTTTTTGTTTGTTGGAAGATTTTTAATCACAGTTTCAATTTCATTACTTGTGATTGGTCTGTTCATATTTTCTATTTCTTCCTGGTTCAGTCTTGGAAGGTTATACCTTTCTAAGATTTTGTCCATTTCTTCCAGCTTGTCCATTTTATTGGCATAGAGTTGCTTGTAGTAGTCTCTTAGGATGCTTTGTATTTCTGTGGTGTTTGTTTTAACTTCTCCTTTTCGTTTCTCATTTTATTGACTTGGGTCCTCTCCCTTTTTTCTTGATGAGTCTAGCTAATGGTTTATTAATTTTGTTTACCTTCTCAAAGAACCAGCTTTTGGTTTTATTGATCCTTGCTATTGTTTTCTTTGTTTCTATTTCACTTATTTCTGCTCTGATATTTATTTCTTTCCTCGTGCTAACTTTGGGTCTTGTTTGTTCTTCTCTCTCTAGTTCCTTCAGGTGTAAGGTTAGATTGTTTGAGATTTTTCTCGTTTCTTGAGGTAGGCTTGTATAGCTATAAACTTCCCTCCTAGAACTGCTTTTGCTTCATCCCATAGGTTTTGGATTGTCGTGTTTTCATTGTCATTTGTCTCTAGGTATTTTTTGATTTCCACTTTGATTTCTTCAGTGATCTCATCGTTATTTAGTAATGTATTGCTCAGCCTCCATGTGTTTGTGTTTTTTACATTTTTTTTGCCTGTAATTCATTTCTAGTCTCATAGCGTTGTGGTCAGAAAAGATGCTTGATATGATTTCAATTTTCTTAAATTTACTGAGGCTTGATTTGTGACCTAAGATGTGATCTATCCTGGAAAATGTTCTGTGTGCACTTGAGAAGAAAGTGTAATCTGCTGTTTTTGGATGGAATGTCCCATAAATAACAATTAAATCTATCTGGCTTATTGTGTTATTTAAAGCTTCTGTTTCCTTATTTATTTTCATTTTGGATGATCTGTGCATTGGTGTGAGGTGTTAAAGTATTCCACTATTATGTGTTACTGTCGATTTCCTGTTTTATAGCTGTTAGCAGTTGCCTTATATATTGAGGTGCTCCTATGTTGGGTGCAATTATATTTATAATTGTTATATCTTCTTCTTGGATTGATCCCCTGAACATTATGTAGTGTCCTTCCTTGTCTCTTGTAACATTCTTTATTTTAAAGTCTATTTTATCTGATATGAGTATTGCTACTCCAACTTTCTTTGGATTTTCATTTGCATGGAATATCTTTTTCCAATGTGTCCTCACAAGGCAGGGAGAGTGAGTAAGTGTCTACGAGAGTAGTTTTAATTCAACTATATTTACTACCAGTAATGAAATAAATTGTAGAGTAGGTAAAGCTGTCTTAGGGTCATTTCTGTCTCTCTTTCCTTCTCTGCCCTCTTCTGCCCACTCCTTCTCCTCTTAGTGCCCCCAGGCACTGTGGTATCCCATTTCAACTTGCATCTCAAAACTGTGCTCCATTCTCCTAACTTTTCTAGTTCCTGCCCTCTACTCCTACAATTCTTTCATCTAATAAGGATCTACTATCTTCTAAGCAGCAAGGAATTAGTCAGGGAAACTATTTTGTAATAAACTATTCCTTGGGGCTGATGTTAATAGGAGAGAGCTAATCTCCCAATCTTTGTTCCTTCCTTTGTTTTACTCTAACAAAATCTATTTTCTTTTTTCTAATTATTATAAAAGTTATATACATAAAATATATAAAAATTAATAAAACATAAATGAAGAAAGAAAATTTTTTAAAATCATACCTAATTCCTCCTTATAAAAAAACTACCACTGTTGACACTTTGCTACAGCCTTCCATTCTTTTTACATATGTGTATGTATATACATATGGTCTGGATTGTATTGTGTCCCCCGGAACAGATATGTGCAAGTCCTAACTCCAATACCTGTGAATGAGATTCTAGAACTAGGGTCTTTGCAGATGTAATCAAGTTAATATGAGGTCATGCTGGAGTAGGATGGGCCCTAAATCCAGTGATTGTTGTCCTTATAAGAAGAGCAAAATTTGGACACAGAAACACAGGGAAAAATCTGAAGATGGAGGCACAGAATGGAGTTATGCTGTCACAAGCCAAAGAATGCCAAGAATTATAAACAACCACCAGAATCTAGAAGAGGCTAGGGTGGATTCTTTCCTAGAGACTTTGGAGGGAGCGTGGCCCTGTGGACACCTTGATTTTGGACCTCTATCCTCTAGAACTGTCAGAGACTAGATTTCTGTTGTTTTAAGTCATTCAGTTTGTGGTAATCTGTTCTGGTAGCCCTAGGAAATTAATAAAACATATTTTACAAAAATGGGACCCTTTGATACATACTATTTTATAATCTTTGTTTTTGACTTAACAATATATTACTGATGGCTTTCCATGTCACTATTTTACTTTAACAATCCTTTTAATGAGTACTTGGTTTCTATTAAATGGGTAAAACATGATTTATCTAGGCAGTATCACATTGTTAAATATTTGGTTAATACCAGTTTCTACTCTTATGTTACAGTTAGCATCCTTTAATTACTGTAGCCATTGTAGTTACTTCTATTCCTATAAGTTCAGATAGGCTATATCAATTTATATTCTATCAGTGGTGCACGAGTATACCAATTTCTCACCAATACTTTTATATCCAACAGTTTGGGATTTTATAATCTTTAAAAAGCATTGCCCGTTTGGTAGCAAAATAATGATATAATATTCTGTTTACCTTGTGAATAATGCTGAGACATAGTGAGACTCAAAAAATGTTGGCTTTTGCTCCATTATATTGCTGTTAATACAGAATTTTTCCTTTCCCCACTAATCTCAATGTCCATTCATAATATACCAAATTCATATACATACCAAGATCTGAACTTTCTGTTTTGGTCCTGAATTTGTACCCCTTCTCATAATCTGTACAGATACACTCAAAAGAGATCCTCTAAAATATTCCTGACTTAACCCATGGGAATTACTCTGGTGATAAAAATTTTAAGCAAAAAAGAAAAAACTGGGATATGGGTGGGGGAAAAATAGGAACAGACAGGTTTTTAATCATACCCCCAAAATCACAACTGTTGTCACAACCTAACCTTAGTTTCTTTACATACCAAGAGGTAGCTTCGTCTTCTTCTGTCTCCTTTGAACAGGAGCTTCTTGATGTTCTATGGGGTCTTTAGTTGGTGGCTCACTGCCCTCAGGTGGCCTATGAACAGCAGTCTGAACAAGACCTTCCAAAGAAGCACTAGCTACAGAGAAATGGAGTTGGAAAAAATTGGGATAACTTGAGCAGAGATTACTAAGTCTTAAAAATATAGGGAAATGGGGAACTGGAATGTTTCCTATATAATAACCTCTTCTCTTACAGAACTAATTGTGCCCCAAATCTTGATTTCCTCCCTCCTCACCTGTAACTTTGGGCTTTAAGTTGGGAAAAGAAATAAATGAGGGAACAAGGAAGAATGAGGAAGCAAAAAACCAGGGGGCTAGAAAGAGGAATAAAAGAAAGGCAGGAGGAAAACTGATTCTGAACTTTCAAAAAGGTGAAAATGTAATGGAAACTGTCACCATAGGGAACGCTCTTGTCTTATGCCTTGAGAATTATCAGCCTCTATACAGTTTAGTCCTTCATTAATAAATTAACACACGATAAAGTCATCACGGATAACTGGAGTTAACAGATTACTTAAAAATCTCTTCATCTGATCATTTCAATCTCTCCCCTCATCAAATCTTTGAACAGATTTCAACCCATTTTGGCAGATTTGAATTTTACTTCATTACATTCACTACATTGCTTCACAAAAGAAGAAATACAAATGAGTGAGTAAACAAATGAAAAGATGCTTAACCTCATTAGTATTCAGAGAAACGGAAACTAAAATAAACTACTTTTTGCCCACTAAGTTGACAAAAAGAATTGAAAGATTGATATTTTCCAATGTTCTCAAGGATTTAGCAAATGTGACACTCAAACTCTGTTGGTGGCAAGAAAATAACAACTCCCTTGAAGGCAATTTAGCAGAAATTTATCATATTAATAATGCATAGGTCCTTCTGTCTAGCAGTTTTACTGCTAGCAATCCATCCTATAGAAATATCTCTTCCCCACCACCTACTATTTTATGTAGAAGAACTGCAAATTGTAGGAGTGAAAAATTTGAAGTACCCTAATTGAAAAACAATTTTAATAAAAGCCTAGCAATACACCTCCTTTTTTGTCTAGAGCACTGATTTTTTTTCTCTTTTTTACAAGAAAAAAAGCTGGTAGCTGGGATAGAGCCCTACCTCTGCTACTCCAACTCA
Source organism: Neophocaena asiaeorientalis asiaeorientalis (assembly GCF_003031525.2). Taxonomy (NCBI): domain Eukaryota; kingdom Metazoa; phylum Chordata; class Mammalia; order Artiodactyla; family Phocoenidae; genus Neophocaena; species Neophocaena asiaeorientalis. The sequence continues at coordinate 3,820,504 of NW_020174551.1, forward strand.
GTCTTTATTGCATCCTTCACCAGTGACCTTTCTAAATCCACATGTACATGTCTGCACTTAATTGTGAGTATATTTTTAGGGCCTAGCATTTCAGTATCTTTGTGAATCTAAGTCTCTCTGCCTCTCTTTTCTTTTTGTTGCATATCTGTATGTCTTTCTCTATGCATCCATTTCCATTTCTCTCTTTTCCTCCACCCACCATGTATTCCGCCATTTGTTAGGCAATGATAAGCTAATACAAGTTTCCAACCAGGTATAAGGTATGATCAGCTACGAGCTTTAGGAAGTTCATCCAGCAGTGGTGGGCAGGACCGACTAGGGTGGAAGAAAGCTAGAAGTACAGAACAATGTTGGAGGCTACCCCAATAGCTCAGGTGAGAAGAAGAAAGGAGCTAGGCTAACTACGGTCGTGACAGTGGAAATGACAAGGGGAAAGAGACGTAAAAGATACTACAGAAGAAGCAAGCTTGTGAGAGGCAGCAAGTAGAGTGAAGCGACCTGTGAGAGGCGACTGAGGTTTCCAGCCCCAGTCACTGGGAGAGTGGGGGTGGGGGGGGCATTAAAAGAAATTTGTAAGTAAGCAGTAAAACTTGATTTATTGTTGAAAGTGATGATAAATTCTGGACGTGCTGAGTTTGAGTTACTGACAGAACGTCCAGGATTATCAGTGAATGGGACAAAAAAAGGTCACAGAACTTGCTCATTATTGGAGCTTTAATACCTGGATGATACGGCCCTGCCTTCAGACTCATGTTCTAATGCAGAGACTCTCTGACTGAAATGAGGGATCCAAGAACCTTGTGTCTCTAAATCCAGTATCCTGTTCAAGGGTCTGGAACCAATCATAGCTCAAGACAACTTACATTATCTAGGGATGAAAGGCCTCAAAGAGTCCAAGAATGTTGTGGAAGTAAGATCTGGGGCAGCATAACCCTTTATTACACAAATGTTTCTATTCTTCAGGCTGCCCACTACCTTGTCCCTCACTGCCACCAAGAATCCCACTGCTTCAAAGTGAACTGGATTCTATCCTTAACACAGCAGTGACTTGGGACTGGGGCCTGGCCTCTCCCTGATCTGTGATGTTTAGCATGCCTGAGGTCCTGGGAAAACTTGTGATCCCACACAACAAAGAACACTTCTTACCTAGCGTGGTTTTTGTTCTGGGCTTCTTTTTCTTAGGACGACTCAGTGGAATATCATCTATAAAACAGAAAGAACAACAGAAAAGGCTGCCTAAAATTCAATGCAGGGAAAAGTCAAAGGGGAACTTTTAGTAGGGGAGACCTTTCCCTCTTTTCCTCTGCGTCCAGCCAATTTCTATACATTAGGGGAAGAAGGCAAGAGACTGACAAAGTCAAAGGGAGCCCATAGTACAGTACCGGTAGCTCATGGCTGGTCAGTAATGTTATAAACTGTGACAGAAAGTGGGCTCACCAAATATTCATCTGATCCCCTACATTTCCCAGCCCCCTTGCACTTAGGTGTGGCCTATGACTGGTTTTGGCCAATAGGCTGCAAGATGAAGTGATCTGTGCCATTTAGGGGCCAAAACATTGAAAAAGCCAGTGAGTAACCCTCCAGCTTCCCCTTCCCTTGCTGTGGCAACTGAGAAGGTCTCATGTTAAGATGGCAGAACCACAGCATGGAAGCAGCCGGGATCATTGCATCATTAGTGAAGAGGTAGAGAAAGGTAACTGTCCTGGATTGTTGCTACAATGGACTTTGCATTAACCAGAAAAACCCCGTATAATATTAAGTAACTGAGAATTTGGGGTTAGTGTGACATAACCCAGCCTATCCTGATGAAATGAGACAAAGGAAGATGTAGTCCCTATTACGGAACTATAATCTAGCCAACAGTTATGTTCTAGGTGACTCCATTCAGGGATGAATGCTTTTTAATTTATAAGGTCAAATATCAGCCACATAACTAGTGTTATATATCAACCATCCTTTAAAAATGGCAGTCATAGGAGATTACTATGATAAAAAATTGTAGCATTATAAATTATACTATTCAGATTCAAGTTTAAGAGAAAATGAAGGAATCAAACTAACTTTCAAACACCAAATACTGTATTTAGAAAGTTTTACATTAACCGTGAACTAACTCACCTTGATCAGCACTGTATATGACACCGACCAAATTTAATCAGGACAGAGACAAAAAGAGAAACTCTGTTAATTAGAAATCTATTATATTGTTAGACTGAAAATTGACTTAAATCATTACAAACTTAAAATAAAATTAGCTTTCACACAAAATCAGCTAGTTTACAAACTAGCTTATTAATTATCAGTAATAAGCTGTTTAATAAGACTAACAAAGTAACCCCAATATTTTCTGAACCTACATATACATATTCCCTACTGTCTATTAATAAAGTGGATTAAACAGATTAAGAACTCTTATTTTGTCACTGATTAAAATCAGCTTAAACTCTGAGGAAACTATTCTAGCAAACAAAAGAGGATCAGAATTCTGATAAACAAGACATTAAAACATTAAGAATGGATCCATTATCCTAACATGTGGACATTTAGTCTCTGAAACAGAGCATTTAATTATAACTGTTATCTTGATGATTCAAGAATTATTCATCTTTAAACTTTCAGGAAGTCTCTTCTGAATTATTATAATTGTGTAAAAGTACTAGTCAATTTTTCTCACTTTACTCACTTTGCATTCTTAAAACTCAATAATAAAATTACTGTAAATTATTTTTACCTTGGCACAGGTGGAAGGGCTCGTGGAGGACGCTATGGGGAAAAGAAAAAGAAAACTTCTTGTAAGTAAAAACCTTAGAGCATCTTTACTTCGTGTATTTCAAATTTTTGATAATCCTATTCGTCAAGTAAAACCCAGGAGGTACTGATGAGAATCAGATGGGCAGTTTTAATTTGTCTTATCACTTCTGAATTTCATATAAAGTTCCTTCCTTCCTATATTCCTTAATGTCTACAGACCAGGCTCTGTTCTAAGCATCAGGGATATAGTAATGAACAAAACAGAGGGATCCTTGCTCTTATGGAACTTACATTCTAATGGTTAAGTATTAGACAATAACGTTAAGTATATATATTATATATATATATATATGGAAGAGAAGAATGAGGAGTGTTACTTTAGTTAGGAAAAGTCTCTCCTTAGTTAGGAGATATTTGAGCTGAGACCTGAATAAGAAAGGAGCCAAAGGGGAGCAAATACAAAGTCCTTTATGGGAGATTGGGCTTAGAGAGTTCCAGATAAAAGAAGGCCAATAAGGATGAAGCACAGTTATCAAGGCATGGGCAGATTAATTAGGAAGACAAAGGGAAGGAGCCTAGATATTTTTTTAATTGGGGTATAGCTGCTTTACAATGTTGTGTTAGTTTCTGCTGTACAGCAAAGTGAATCAGCCATATGTATACATACATCCTCTCTTTTTTGGATTTCCTTCCCTTTTAGGTCACCACAGAGCACTGAGTAGAGTTCCCTGTGCTATACAGCAGGTTCTCATTAGTTATCTATTTTATACATAGTTGTTATATATGTCAATCCCAATCTCCCAATTCATCCCATGCGCCCCTTCCCTCCTTGGTGTCCACTCGTTTGTTCTCTACGTCTGTGTCTCTATTTCTGCTTTGCGAATAGGTTCATCTGTACCATTCAAAATGGATTAAAGACCTAAACATAAGACCGGACACTATAAAACTCTTAGAGGAAAAGACAGAAAGAACACTCTTTGACATAAATCACAGCAAGATCTTTCTTGACCCACCTCCTAGAGTAATGAAAATAAAAACAAATGGGACCTAATTATACGTAAAAGCTTTTGCACAGCAAAGGAAACCATAAACAAGATGAAAAGACAACCCTCAGAATGAGAGAAAATATTTGAAAATGAAGCAACTGAGAAGGGATTAATTTCCAAAATATACAAACAGCTCATGCAGCTCAGTATCAAAAAACAAACAACAAATCAAAAAATGGGCAGAACACCTAAATAGACATTTCTCCAAAGAAGATATACAGATGGCCAAGAGGCACATGAAAACATGCTCAACATCACTAATTATTAGAGATTTTGTTTTAATTCAATGGGAAGCCAATGGAGGTTTTAAGCCACATAGTAACATACTTTTTAAAAACATACTCTGAAACATACAGTGTGAAAAACGCATTTAGGGCAGAAAGAAAAAAAACCTTATAAATGTTATTTTACATGAATAAGAAAAGTGTTTGCAGTTCAGAGAAATTACAGTTAAGTAGCACTCTGGAATCTTTCAAAATAAAATACTAACAAAAATGCCTAGAAATCAGTTTAATGTTCCAAGTATCTCAAGCTGCTTGCAAAGGACATTGATTTAAAAAGGTTAAATTTTAAACACTCGTAGTTTGTTCCACAACTGTCCCATTTACCTATCCATTCATTCAAAAAGTGTGTTAATACAAATGCTAAAAGATTAGGACAAGGCCAGCTGCCTTAACACTATCCAGTTGTCAAAATTCAACCAGCAAAGAAGGATAGTTATTGCTCTATCTATCTACAAAGCGGTATCGTTCTAAAGATGCTATGGACCGCTTTCTCACCAAAGACTCAGTTCACATGATAACTCCACATTTCAAAAGTCCCGCAAAAATGACGTATCATCAATCCAGAAACCCAACCTCGACACTCCTCAAAAGTAGGACGGCTCAACTGAACTGAATGTAACTAAGGCTCGCTTACCACCTGCTTCTTCCCCATTCCGTCTAAAGCTGGGCTGCCTGGCAGCCGCTGACTCCCAGCCGCGGGTCGCTCACACCCCGCCCGGGTTCACACCCGCCCAGCGAGCCCCGCGCACAGGCGCAATGCGTCATCGAACTGCGCCGCAGAGGCCGCTCTGGCCCGCAGCCTCCTCCAGCAGGGTGGGAGCGAGGGGGAGCGCGGAGACCTGGTGGGGCTTTCCCAGTCTACTCCTGCGGAAAAGGGGGCGTCGTTGTCAGGGCTGACATGCCCGGGAGGAGAGACTCCAGCGGGTGCGGTGTAGCAATCACGATTTTTCCCATGGTTTCCCAAGTGGTTGCGGTGATTTGTTCGAGGGAAGTGAGAGAAGCCCAGGATTAAAAGTCCCCGCTGGCAAACGGCTATCTCTTTCCCGGGCGGTTAAATGCCCTCCGGAGAAGTCGATAAAGAGACCCTCTGTGGCAGGCTCCGGACCCGCAGGGGCAGGGGCAGCAGCGATGTGAGGCGTCGTCATGGCAACATGCGCACTCAGGCCCCCGGAAACTTCAAGCCTGGCTCCTCGCCCAGCTCCTGGAGTTCGGGTCCGGCCTTGGGAAGAACTTCCAGCCCCCACCCCCAGCCCTATCCTGTGAGCGCCAAATGGGCCGATGCGCGCGCTCCCCGAGCTGGGCTCTCCCCTTCTGGTCCCCAGCATGTCGGTGTCCGCTCCGCCCCAGAGGTAGCGGCAGCGGCCAACGCGCACCTCACCGCTCACCGGGTGGTCCTCCTCCACCCGGAGCCCCGAGTTCGCCCTCATGGCCCTGTGCCGGCTGCGCTCTCTCGGCGTAACAGCCGCCGGCCCGAGCCTGGCTCCCCGCTACTCCGCCGCCTCCGGCACCTGCGGGAGGCGGGGGCTTCGCGGCGCCTGACTAAGCCACCGCCCCCGGGCCGGGTCTCCGCCTGCCCCCGCTTTGCCAAGCTCGGCGTTCCGAGGCGTCGGAGTTACTCACCCGTTTAGCCACCAGGCGCGCGCGCGCGCGTGTGTTGATACAGGCAGTTCTCAGATTCTCTCCAGTTGCGCGCGCGCGTGTGGGTGTGTGTGTTACAGGCAATTCTCAGATTCTCTCCAGTTGCTTGTGTGTGTGTGTGTGTGTGTGTGTTGATACAGGCAATTCTCAGATTCTCTCCAGTTGCTTGTGTGTGTGTGTGTGTGTGTGTGTGTGTGTGTGTGTGTGTTGATACAGGCAATGCTCAGATTCTCTCCAGTTGATTATCCTCCATCCAAAGAAGCAAGGCATAAAATCAAATCCGGGGTCACATGAGTGTTAAAAATGACTTAATTTTCTTCGTTTTGTTTGGTCGGGTTTCTTAGAAAAATAACACTTATTTACTTTAAATTTAAAAACTACAGATGTTTTGAAGCATACACTCTGTTTTATAGTTAAGAAAGAGCAGAGGGATGGCATGGATGTGGAAAAAGTTAGGGAATGATGCAGAAGATGAACAGATACTAGGGCAAGAAGAGCGACTGGAAGTCTCAGACTTAAGGAAGTAAGAAAAACAAGACTTCGTGGAATAACATCCTCATCCCGTGGTTTTCTCAGATGTTGGTCTCTAGCACTAAAATCCATTGCTCTTTCCTAATTTAGGCATAAATGTAGATACTGGCTTTTGGGAAAATTAATGATTGTTGCAGCCCTGATCAAAAGAATACTTTTTCCTTGCAGCCTAATGTGTAAAATGAGAGCAGTGCTGTTTCCGTAAGTTTTGATGTTAGATGTGAAATGTGTATATTAACCCTTCTTTCTTGCAGTTAGTCAACTAGGTACTTTTTGTCAAATCCATGTTTATACAACAGAAGTTTCATAAGGTAAAATACAGTTTCTGAAATTAAATACGACGTATTTTATTTATGAAAGCTCTTTTTATCTGAATCATACAAAAGCCATGTGAAATCTGTGAAAGGTTCTCTTACTCAGTGACTTAACATTGTCATATTCCTACCAATTGCTGCATATGAGGTAAAGGAACACATTTTTCCCTGAAAGCCAAATAGATAACTCTACATAACCATACAATACAGGTTGTTTTTTCAAATAAGATTAATTAACAAACTGCAGTACTTTTAAAGTTGCACACATTATAATAGGGCAAATACAATAGTGCTGTTTTAGATTGCAGCTGTTTTTCCAGCTCTCTGTAATAGGTGAACATTGTTACAACTCCAGTATTAAGCAGAAGGCCTCCTTAAGATTCAGTATCAGAGGAAACCCAGGTTGCTGGTACCCACTGAGGCTCCTCCTGAGCCTTCTGAACTGCAGACAACAACTGGGCACATGCATCTTGCAAGCTGTCATTCACAATCACGTGATCCAAAAACTGGCCAAACTGAGTCTCCATTTTTTGGGCTAAATCCTCCATCTCTTGTAGATCTTCATCCTTTAGGAGAAATCGAAAAATATGCATAGCAAACTTAATGAGACAAATAGAAATAATATGCAGTTTATTATTGCTGTTACATTCAGTTGTGTAGCTGTTTATAAACACCATTATGTCATATAAATGTCCTCCATTCTAAACCACAAAACTTATGTTTCTATCTTTAGTCTTGCTTAATGTCTCCCAGGTCAGGTTTTCACAAAATTGAGTAACAGTTTGTAGACAGACCAATCCTCTCAACTTCCTATTTGGACTTAAATTATCTTACTCTATTATCTAAACACTTGAAGCTCTCAAACCATATACAACATAAAACCAAAGAAATTTTACCAGTTAAATATAAATAAAACTTAAAACATAAATTTCAAATGCACATTAATCTGATAAGAATGACATTATTTTGCAGATACAAAATGGCCACTTTGCGCATGAGGTTGGTATGAACTGGTTCTTTGAAATGAGGCATACCTTTATTACTCTTTGCTTCATGATGACTGAATTCACCTATAATATTGTCTATTTCTACTATTGTGAAATGTTTGTTTAGTCAAGGTCATTTGGCCTTCACTTGGCACTAATGCATTAAATCCATTGCTACTATTTTCTTATTTGTCCACAATAATCAAAATAGTACAACTTATTGCTAATGCAATCATAAACACAAACATAAATACAGGCACTGAGATCTTGTGGCAGTATTCCTTTATAAGATGACCAGAAGCAATTTTGTTAATTTTTTAGATTGCCATAAAAATGAGAACAGAATTTGAAATGCCCATAAGACTCAGAGAATATATCCACAGACTCCACTGTTTGAAATGCAAACTGGAGAATCAAACTTTCCTACGGTAGCCATTGACAAAATAATGAAGATAAAAATAGAGAGATAAAGGATAATATAATGATACCTCATGCTCCCATCAGTAACACATATACTAAAATTGGAATGATGTAGAGATCAGCACGGCCCCTATTCAAGGATGACATGCAAATTCATGGAGCAGTCCATATGTTTAATTTGAGCTTTGCAAGATGAAAAAGTTCTGGAGATCTGCTTCACAATATAAATAGACTTAACACTACTTAACTGTACACTTAAAATGGTTAAGATGGTAAGTTTTGTGTTTCATGTTATATGTTTTTTACCATACACACTTACATGCACACACAAACAAGTGGATGTAATATCTTGATCTAGGTGATGGTTACCTGGGTGCATACACATGTAAAAAGTCATTGAGCTGTACACTTAAGATGTATACACCTTGCTGAATGTATGTTATGATTTAAAATATTTAAAGTGTATTTAACGAAAAAAAAATATATGTATATCTGGGAAAAAGAATCACTGATCAATCCCACCTGGCTTGGCCCCTCTATTATTGCTATAATCATTAATAAACATCCTTTGTGTTTTAATATATATTTATAAAGGTATCTCATATTACAGTTGAGATAATTGACTAGAGCATTTTAAAGTAAATTCAAATGCTTTTGTAAAATAAGTAATCTATTTAAAATACACACACCCAATTTCTGTGGGACTGCAAATTGTGGCTTGACGGGTTTTTTTTAAAAAGCTGAACCCAAAAAGAGGAGAAAAAAATGAGCAGTCTTATAGTATTATTAAACTTTATTTTAATATCTATAAATGATGTCCAGTAAAAAGGATAGATGAAACAAAAATCATAAATTTTTGTTTCATTAGAAACAAAAATTGTATTCCTTAACATAGGGACGCTCTGGAAACAATACAGTAATTTTTTGACTAGGAAAAAAACCCCACAATACACTCATCTATTTCCTCTGTATCTTACCTTGAACTTCATGTCCACAAAGTAGTTTGTAATGATCTTGGCATTTTTCCGAGATTGCTTCATACAACTCATGCTAGATGGCTTTATAAATATGACATAGGGCTTCAGTTCATGGGTTCGAGCTACTTGAATACCCTACACAGAAAAATTAAATGCACATTTAAAAAGAGAAGTCCTAGCAACCAAAATATCTCAGTTGGGAGAGCATGAGATTGAATATCTAAAAACAGAAGTCCTAATTTCCTAGAACCAACATGAATGTTCTCAAAATTTCTAAGAACAGAAATTAGCAGTTATTTTTAACCAGAGTATATTCTCATGTGCTCCCAAGTCCTCAACTCTAAAAAACATTTTAATAATTAAGAGATGGAGTTCTGGAATCAAAATTAAGATCAAATACTGGTTCTTCCTCTTGCTAGCTATGACATCCTTATTGAAATCTGAGAATAGGATTCTATACATGATCTCATGGGGAAAAGACAAGGATAGACCCTCAAGGCCAATCAGCTCTGTTTCACCCTCACTTCCCTTTCTTCTTGCCATTGTCTCAAACCAGATAAAACTGACATCTTCACACTGACCACCAGTCTGACCACCAAGTGAGAACAAATCTCATGTCCCGTGATTTTCTTTAGCACACAAGATATATTTTTACATGACTACAGAAAATACAAAGAAAATACAGGATTATAAAAATTTGGACTACATGTTGTATGTTTTTTATCTTACCTTAACTTGCTTATTCCTGCTCTATTCCACATATGGTCTCAGGGAGACAGATATCGGTATGAAAACATAGGAACCTCACCTCCTTGTGTAAAGCAACATGTTATTCCCTCCACAAGAAGTTACCTTGATGCCTTCGTGATCAAGGTCAAAGCAAGATTCTTAGTTTTCTTTATGGCTACCTGCTCAGTTCTGTTTTGTTTTGTTTTTTTGTCTGAGAAACTAGATTTTTTTCCTCAGCTAAGACAAGATAATGGCAACTGATCCTTCAAGTAAGATCCTGGTCCTTAGATATGGGAAGTGGTCTTATCCTAACAGAATAAAGTGTCTCAACTACAACCTAAAGCACGTGCATAAAATGGATGACATGCATTCATTACTTTGGGGAGATGGGAAATACACCACCACAGACCCACCTGAGGCTCTAAGTCCATGACACAAATCTTTCCTTCATCAAGGACTGCTTGAACAGCATCCACACTAGTGCCATACAGGTGGCCTTTGTACTCACCATACTCGAGCATCCTGCAAGGGTGGGATAAAGAAAAGAACTGTTTCTACAGGTAAAATATTATTAGTAATAACATAAAGATAAACTCCAACAGAATAGAATAAAATATGTGGACCTTGATGGCACAAAATGAATTAGTGGATATTTGACAGGAGAAAACAGATATGTTAGGAGATCTAGGACTTAACTACTTCTTCAAATTCTCTAAAATCTACAGCTCAGTTCTGCTCCCTCTCCAAACTCAATGATTTGGTGTACTAGTAAATCAATATACATTTCCTTACTTAATTTTCCAGAAGCAAAAAAAAATTACCCTAGGAGCTTTGGACAATGCATAAAAATAGGGGTTCTATTTTGAATGTTAAACAACCAGAGGGGAGAATCAGATTCTGGACGTCTAGCTTACCTGTGACTATACATGAGGCTTTCAAATGTTTCCTTTGACACATAGTGATACTCACGGCCATCCATTTCATAACTCTTTTTGGAACGAGTAGTATCTGACAAAAAAAGGGAATTTTAGAATCTTCAAAATGTTTTACTACCCATATGCATTTGGATAAAGATGTCTGATCAAAATAAATTAATTAATACATAAACGGATAGATAAATTTAATGCTAGAACCAAAAAAGGGAGCCAGACTGGTGATAAGAAAGTAGAAGTTCTCATATCAAAATCAGCTAATCATAAGCCTTTGTTAAGTGTTCGTGGTATAAACTAGACCAGAGTGTATTATGGATTAAGCCAAGATAAGAAGGCCCTAAGGGAACTCTTGCTGTTACTTCAGAACAGGAAGTAGTGAAGTATATGTGAGCCCTAAGGTGGCTAAGGCCCCCAGGTAGCAAAACCAGCAATATATTATGTTTAGATAATGCATTTCCCAAGATCTCATTTCATCTTTCCGTAGTTTACTGGTAAGTAACTGAAGATTTTAGAGAGTAACTAACTTGCTCACATGAATAAAACAAATGAAAAACAAAGTTGAAAACAAGCACCTAGGTGTCCTGAGTCCTCCCAGACTAATGTCTCCTATTATGCCAGATTGTCGCAGATTTGAATGGAGAAAGCTCATGACAGTCTGCAGTTTTGCCCAGATACATTAATATCCAAGTGAGATGGTGATTAGTTTTAGTGATCTCCAGAAAGGAAAGTTTGGTGGAGTCTGGATTCAGTCTGATTCTTTGATATCACCACTTTGATTATAGATTCTTCAGCCTAAATAGTACCTGGTGTAGAACATAGGAGTTCACTTAGTACCTAAAAGTGATTCATTGTCTGCTCATCCATTTATTCAACTAACATATACTGAGTGCCTATGTTCCCGCTATCATGTTAGGTTCTTAGAACACAAAGATGAATAAGACACGGTTCCAACTCTGTGACCTGTATCTACTGCGAAGTTGCTAGTCCCTTAACCTGTATTTAAAAAATTCTCCTTATTCATAAAACAATGTGTATTTGTATTTGATAAAGTTTAAGGATGAAACAGATCAACATCTGATGATATCAACACGTGGAAACAACCAAGTAGGAATTTGAAATAGGCCCTAAATGATAAAAGGAGTTCCAGACATTTCAAGAAGCTCAGAAAGCAAAGGTCATCTGGGGATCATTTTTGTTTTTTCTTTATTCAAGCCTCTCTTTATATCCTTATAGTTCCTACAGTTATGCCACTTCTCCTATAGCATTTTTGTTTTTGTCTTTTGGCCATGCTGCACAGCATGTGGCATCTTTGTGCCCCAACGAGGGATCGGACCTGCGCCCCCTGAAGTGGAAGCATGGAGTCTTAACCACTGGACTGCCAGGGAAGTCCCTCTTCTAAAGCTTTGTACTGAAAAAAATTCTAGTTCTCAGGTGATAGTAAATTATGTTAATATAAGCCTAAGATGACCCTTTCTCCTTGGCTTCTGTTGGACTGTATTTTATATGGTAGGTTAAAGTCTGTGAATTGGTGCATAATTCATTTTAAGGCATTCATTTTAAGCTTAAAACTGTTCACTAAATTTAAAAAGCAAAATAGGGACGACATATTCCCACTTTGAATGATGGTTATCCAGACAACTTACAATTCTTCTGTGTTCTGTGGGCATTTTATTTTTATCCAGATTATTGAAAATGGTGATTTCTTTATTAGTTTTTGTTTTTGAGGTTAGTGTCCATTCTTACATATGTAAACTGCACTTGGAAGGCACAACCAATGGAATGTGATCATAAAACAACTTTGTTTTCCCTGGCCCTGGATGAAATTCCCGTGACTCTCCTGATGGCTCTTAGGTTTTAAAAAAAAGTTCATTACCATTCATGCCAAAAACTCAGCCTCAATTTAATAATTAAAATTCCGTTCCCATGTAATAATCGAAATTATGAACTTCATTTATATTTTAGGCTTCTTCTCCCCACAACGGGCTCAGACTGGCCTCACCCAGGGAAGCCTGCCATCACAGAAGTCAGAAGTCAGGAAAGTGAGTTTGATTCAGTTCTCCTCTTCCCTTTCATTGCATTTCTACTTCTCCTCCCCCAATTTTATAGCTCTGCAAGGCTAGAGTGCAGAGAGAGAGAGGCGAGGCGAGCAGCACAGGAAAATTCTTACTTTAATTGATGCTGATGCTGGTTGCTCTTGGCTCCTTTTAGACCTGGCAGATGTTTAAATCTGGCTCTTTATCTCCTAGAGGATGTAGTGGCTTATTTTGCAGAGGCTACCACCACCACCAGCGCTGCTGCATATCCCCAATCCATCTCTATTCCACCTAGCCATCTGTGATTTCTTCCACACCCTCGGGTATCTGGGGGTTCAATTTTGGCCTCCTTTTACAGAGGCTTCCTCTTGGACAAGAACCAAGACAACCCCAGGCTGACTTTCTTCCACGTCATCCACCCAGATCTGGTCCTTAGGAAAAATCACAATTCTTTTGCTGTGACAGACTCTAAAAGGGCAGCTACCTCCCAAAATACAGCCTTTGGCCACTTCCTCTAAGCTCTCATCCTTTAGATTTTTCAGATATAATTCTGACACCAGTCTTCTGTGTCTCCCAAACAGCAGGGAACACATATTAAGTTCTTTAAGTGGTTTTCGTAACTTCTTCTCTCTTGCCTTGAGGTGAAGGGGAAGCACCCACACCCACATGCTCCTCCAGCTTAGATGGTATAATACTTATAGTTTATATAAAATTATATGTGCATATATTAAAATTTAAAATATGATAAAGCATTTAAAGAGGCAAGCACACCGCCAGGAAGATAGTAATTACTGAATGAATGTTAGCCATTATTGCTAAATATTTAGTTTTCCTGAAAGGTTATCTATATGATTGCTAAAAAATGAAGAGTCACCTTTTAAAAGCCTAGCTAGGCTACACGCTAGTAAATCAATTTCCTCTATTAAAATAAATATAGTTAGAAATATTGAGGACTATCTCTTGTGTCTTATATTCTTACAACAAAGATGGTATAACATAGTTAAGTGAGATGAGTACATCTGCAGAGGCAAAGAAAGTTCTACCAAAACATGAACCCCTATGAAAGAAAAAGTAAACGTACGTGGCACAGCACTTTGAAAACGGTTCGGATCAAGTTCAATGAGTTGTCTCCTCAGTTCATTTACTCCAACACCAGAAGGTCCTAAACACAAAACACCACATATGGAAATTATCAGAGGTGGATAAGTAGAGTTACGAGATGAAATCATCACTTCAGTCTTCCTGTTGAAGACACTTGAGAGCACATGGTATTGGGGAAATAACATAGTTTCCATTCTCATGAATTGAAATAAACTCTTCCCAGAAAACTCTTGGGAATTTTCTTGGTGACCCATGGAGTAACCCACACTTCTCCAACATTCAGAAATGAGGTAGGGAATTGCAGGAACCTGTCACCCCAGCAAACTTTGTCTAATGTTGGATGTTCAGAATTCTCTGGCCTCGAGTCAGATCATTTGAGACAAGCTGCCTTTTCTCTTCCCATGAAGTTCCTATCACATCACAACCAGCTTCCACAATTACAGAATTCAGGGACACATCTCCTGACAGATGGTGGAGTCAGCACCCCCATGTGCAGCTGGAGATAGGGCTGGCTTCATGTGCAGAGAACTGTGTGGTCCACAAGCCCATGCTTAGGCTACTGCGCTTGGCTTAATGCTCTTCTGCTCCCACATTGAAATTCTGAATCATTTTTGAATAAGGGGCTTTTGCATTTTTATTTTGCCCAGCATCCTAAAAATTCTGTAGCTGGTCCTGGCTGTAAGGTATGTTGTTCTGCTCCAAAGGGGCCTGCCTTGATCACAACTGGAATACACAGAGAAGATGGCAGTAAGAGGTAAGTTCCTACTGCTGCAGTAACCAGCTTTGCAGAGATCTTGGTCACAACGTAGATCATCTCAGGGCTTCCCTGGTGGCACAGTGGTTAAGAATCCACCTGCCAATGCAGGGGACACAGGTTCAAGCCTTGGTCCAGGGAGCTCCCACATGCTGTAGAGCAACTAAGCCCGTGCGTCACAGCTACTGAGTCTGCGCTCTAGAGCCCAGAAGCCACAACTACTGAGCCCACGTGCCACAGCTACTGAAGCCCACGCACCTAGAGCCCATGCTCCGCAACAAGAGAAGCCACTGCAATGAGAAGCCCATGCACCGTAGGGAAGAGTAGCTCCAGCTCGCTGCAACTAGAGAAAGACAGAGTGCAGCAGGGAAGACCCAACACAGCCAAAAATACATAAAGTAAATTTTTTGAAAAAGTAGATCATCCCAGCACTATATTTGCCCTGTTCTTCAGCACCAAAGATACAGTCCTGAAGACTTATAGGCACTTCTAAAGGAGACGGTTACAAATTTCTTAAGGAAATGAATCTTAAGCATTTTTATTTCTAATATAGACTAATGATCCAGTCTGGGGGGAAACATTCATCTATGCTTATAGAACAAATTCTAAACCAGATACTAAAAAAAAAATCTCGCTTATAACCTAATCATACTACATCTTGTTATTACACAGGTTCATATACACCATGGCATACTGCATTCAATTGTAGACAATTAAAGCATGATCCATAACGTTTTATTTATAAACACACATAAAAAACAAGCTTTATTTATTTATTTAATTTTTTTGCAGTACGCGGGCCTCTCACTGTTGTGGCCTCTCCCGTTGCGGAGCACAGGCTCCGGACGCGCAGGCTCAGCGGCCATGGCTCACGGGCTCAGCCGCTCCGCGGCATGTGGGATCCTCCCGGACCGGGGCATGAACCCGCGTCCCCTGCATCGGCAGGAGGACTCTCAACCACTGCGCCACCAGGGAAGCCCAGGCTTTATTTTTTTTTAAGGTGTTTATATGCAGGTCCATAAAGACTCTTACTTTTACCACTACTCCCAATGCAAGACTACTGAATCCAGGAGAGCCTCGCCATGGATGAGGAGACACTGCCTTCGGGGACATACCCACAAGCACGATGAGGCGATGCTTGTCTGCAGGGCGTCGCTGGTACCGCACCACCTCCTCGTACGGGGCGCCCGCTGCGCCGGAGCAGGTGCTGGCGCCGCACACCTTGGCTTGCAGCTGTCTGAGGTGGGACCAGCGGCGGCAGAGGCGCATGCTTCGACGGAAACCGGCTGCGAGGGAAGAAACGTACAGGACGTGAGACCCAGGGCAGGAGAGGTTGCTTCCTGTCTCACACCGGAAGAAGCGTGCGGTGACTGTGATCCAGAAGAGTTAATTAACACATATCTGTCTGAAGGTAGAAGATAGGAAGCAATACAAAGGAAAACAACAAAATGCCCCCACGTGACCTCTAAGTTGCGTCCAGCGCCTGCTATGTGCCGGGCATTGGTGCTGGGGATACAGTGGTCAACTAAACCAAGCCCATTTCCTCATGGAATTTACATTTTATGCAGGAGGAGAGAGAAAAATAAACTGCAACAAAAGTAAGTGCTTAGAAGAAGGGTAAGTGGATAGTGACCGGGATGCTTTTTCAGGTTGGAGGTTCATTTAAGCGTCTCTGAAAAGTCGACATTGAGCAGGGCTCTGAATGATGTAACGGAGCCAGGTGAGGAGGCGTCTGTGGGGAATAGCAGTCCAGGCTGAGGGAACAGCATTGCAAAGGTGCAGAGAAAGGATCTTGCTTGGAGTGCTTGAGGAAGATAAGGAGGCCTGTGTACTGAGGGGCAGTGAGCAGTAGGGAGAGTGGTAGGAAATGGGGTTGGAAAGGAAGCCAGGAGGCCACACAGAGACTTGGTCAAGTGTTGGATTGGGGTCAAAGTGGATGGGAAGTCGCTGGACAGTGGAGGGTTGGGTGTGACATGATTTGACTTATGTTTCAGGTGGATACACTTAGACACAGGCAGGTTAGGTGGTTGCCCACCACTGTGTGCTCAGTGGCAGAGTTGGACATTTTAGTGGTGATTTCCAAACTCCTAGAATCCCACATAATCTGCCTACTGAATCACAGGGCTTTCTGGTATTTTCAGAGCCATTCCCAGGTCCTGTCAGAAGATGGAGCTAGGGACTATATGTGAATATATAAATACGCACACATTTACATTGCTTGTATCTATATGTGTTGAACACCATGAGTTCACACCAATGCCTACAATGCCAATTCGACACTACAGTTTTCATTCTAGCCTTCCTCCATTCCATATGGGTAACTCCTTTCTTTAAGAGTGGGAAATCTAGCTCTTATTCGCCTCAATACATTTACTTATTGTATCAATTAACAGCACCTGGGCAGGATGGGGGACGCATAGTAAGGTGAATACATTATGGAACAGACTGGAAGAAAACAAAAGACTTGTGTTTGATGAATAATTAGGAGATATCCAATATAAACCAGATGAATTACAATAAATGATCAACACATCAGAATACTGATTATTTTTTTTAAAAAGGATAGAGAGAAACCAGAACAAGGAACAAGTTTGGGAACATCCATCAGCAAAAGAAGCTTTCAGAAGAGTCAGGCTCATTCATAATTCATATAATAAGTTATATTCATATGAATATAACTTAGCAAGTGACAAAGACCCACCTTTTATTAATCATTACCTACCAATATAGAACTTCTGGCCATAGCCAACGAATTCCTCCTTGTCTGTAACACAGCAAATGGCAGGAACAGAATATGGCAGAGGAGAACGAGAACTTTACTTAGAATGGATGCATGAAATTATCTTCAAATCTTCAAGAGACACTATTTCAGTAGATGGCAGCACAGCTGACTTTATCCTTGAGTGCCTTATTAAAAAACGTCCTAAGCACTTGCCATCCTATCACATGCACCAAACTATATAGAGACACGATCCAGAAATTTAGCAATACACTGAACGTATTCTGTCTAGTATGGTTGGAACAAAAAACTATCATGGTCTTCTGTAAAGTTATAAGAACGATATTGAGTCATAGTAAAAACATAAATTTGGGTATGCATTTTTAAATGTACCCAAAGAAAACAGATTTTCAAAAAAGGAAACATATAAACTGGTCTTGGCTTTAACTCATAGATATGGTGTTCTGTAGGTCCTATAATTAAACTCTTTGTTAGAAATGGGTTTTTATTCTTTTCCCTTATGAAGTGGTTCATTCTGTATGAAATTAGTATTTGTTTTATGGCTGCAAATTGTTTCTGACTGTCCAGGACTCTGAGAGACAAAAGTTAGGAAAACTGTGCCCAGCAGTAACATCTAGAGCTTATTTAAGCTTCTGTCTCTGCTTCCACTGGGGTCTCAGAAAAATTGTCCAAAACTCTGAGAAAAAATATTATAAATATATCATTTTCAAGTTACTTTTTACTAACATGTATTCTTTTTCACTTATACAACTCTGTTCTGATCATCGAAATAATATAGAAAGAGCATTTGTTTATAGAATGAACGGACATATACCTTTCTTTCTTAACCTTTGTGTTTAAACACCCATTTTAAAATATAAAGAAAACACACCAATATCAATTCCATCTTCTGGTAAGTAAGCATATTTTTCTAACTGAAAATTGGAAATGAGTTTAAAAGGAAATGTTTACTTAGGGATACAGTGATAAAGTTTAATTACTTTCATTGTTCGTTTAAAAATATTTTCTATGACATTGTATATCTCATCACTGATTTCACCCTTAAAATATCATATCTTATCTTAAAATATATCCAGTCAAGTATTCATGTTGAGGCACTGAAAGATCTCAAACATAGCTCTATTTGGCTTATCAAGGACATAAAAATGAGTAGTCACCTTCTGAAAGTTCCTCTGGAGATTTGGATAAGTGAAGAAACAGACATGAAAAAGTTAATAAGCCTTTGAGAAGATCAAGTTGGCAAAATAAAGACAAATAACAATAAAGACAAATGACACAAGTGAGGCATTCATGTCACCCTTAGAGAAAGTTGTAACCTGGGCAAGACCTGCCAAGGCAAATGAACAACACACAACTGGAAACTCAGAAACTCGTTGGACCTGCCTCTGCTGCCCAGCAGACAGTAACTTTTCCTGCAAGTTGCTTATCTAGACACTCCTTGAAGGCTTTCTATCCATGCAGACTCCTCTCTACTTGGTTGGCAAAGAATGGGGCTTGAAAGAGAAATTTTCAAGGCAACCGATTTGAGCCTCTTCCCTTCTCTCCCAGAGGCCATCTAGCTGCAGCCCTGTGAAGGCGAGGAAGTGGTGGAAGGGCCACTGGGGAAGCTCTGCAACAGCCTCTGGCCCGAGTGTCCTCATTCCTTACCTGTCCGGGTCCAGTCACACATTTCCATCTCCAGCTGGTCGCTTGAAGACAGGTGCAACTGAACACAGAGTGTACTGTTTTCTTTGTTTTCTAGACATCTCGAAACATCCATCACGCCTGTTTTTGTTTGTTTGGTTTTTGTTGGGGGGTGTATGTTTTTATCTGTTTTTTAAAATGGCATTCCTAATTAGACT
Source organism: Neophocaena asiaeorientalis asiaeorientalis (assembly GCF_003031525.2). NCBI lineage: Eukaryota > Metazoa > Chordata > Mammalia > Artiodactyla > Phocoenidae > Neophocaena > Neophocaena asiaeorientalis. The sequence goes on from NW_020174551.1 coordinate 3,839,581, forward strand.
ATACCATCCAGAAAGATCCAAAGAGGTCACATGATACTTCATTCAGAGAAGACTTGGGACCAAAACTGAAGAAACTTAACTGCCCATTAAATGCTCTAAGTAACAGAATTAAGCATCATGAATGACTGTCATTACTTATTTAGAAAACATGCCAGCTGGGTGCCAATTGTTCCTTAACTGAGCTCCCAAGTGAGCTGGATTCAGAATAATGTACTTGAGAGTTCTCACTCTTTCGACAAAGAGAAGTCCAGAAGGAGTGCTTTGCAGTAACTAAGGGCAGCTGCACACTTTCCTCTGCAGTGCTGTTATTAGAGAACTAGCTGCTGATTGCCCCTATTACTTCTTCATTAAAATGCTGGCTAACACTCATGCACTTACATTCTAAGCACTTTACTTATATAAATTATTTTTCCCACTTTAGACGTGGGCACCTGAAGGGCAGAGAGGTTACGTGACAGATGACCCCTGGCTAGTTGGACCAGGATTCATGCTTGGAGAATCCAGCTCCAGTCCATGGCATTGACCACTGCAACATTGCCTCTCCTTTCACAGACATCACAATACCTCTAAGCCTCAACCACAACTTTGGCATGTAGAGTGTCTCCCAACAAAATGATGCGTTGAACAGAGCAAAGAAGGATGACTATAATCCAGAGGAATTAAAAATTAAACCAATCCCAAACATTGAACCAGTGTAGATCATTAAATTACCCCTAACAGGAAATTCCCTGGCAGTCCAGTGGTTAGGACTTGACGCTTTCACTGCCGTGGCTCGGGTTCAGTCCCTGGTCCGGGAACTAAGAAACTTAGATCCCACAAGCTGGGCAGCAGTGTGTGGGGGCGGGGGGAAAGTTTACCCCTAACAAGCCAACTATCTAATTGAAAATAGGAAATTTAGAAACAACATAAATGGTACATAAATAATTTAGGTGAGTAGTTCCCAACTCCATGTGTCTCAATACATTTTTTAAAGATTTTTTTTATGTGGAACATTTTTAAACTCTTTATTGAATTTGTTACAATATTGCTTCTGTTTCATGTTTTTGATTTTTTGGCCATGAGGCATGTGGGATCTTAGCTCCCTGACCAGGAATTGAACCCACACCCCCTGCACTGGAAGGCGAAGTCTTAACCACTGGACTGCCAGGGATGTCCCAATGCTATCTTCCATTATAACTAATATTTATAACAATCTCTCTAAGCTTAAAAAATGAAATTCATAGATACATTCTAACACATCATTTTAAAACAGCAACGTAATGCTCTAACTGTAATGTAAAGGAAAATTAAAAGGAAGTAATTTGTGTTTTAAAAGTACGTGTTTCAAAAAGTATATATTTCAAAATATAAATCTTCGGGCATGGCTTCTCTAGAAGACATAAACTATTAGATGCTTATACCTACTTATACTGAAGAAGCATGGATTTAAAGGAAGTGAGATCAGAAAATAGTCCTTATATGAAGTATAGAAAAATAGAAGAGCAAAGTAACAAGTGGAGACTAGAACAAAGAGTGTCCTGATAACAGACCAGATTTATGGGTATTTATGGGAAAGAGGGAAATTGCCTTAACCGAGGTAGGTGTAATATGCCAAAGCACTGATGAAATGGAGAAAATGAGGAAACATCATACACTTGGAAGCAAGTTAGTAATGTTAACATGCTCCAAAAGGTTGCCAGTTTTTCAAAATACTCCATGGGGCTTACTTTGTTACTAATAACGTCAACATTACGTTGAGGAACAGACACTTGATGATACCATGTGTCATCAATAATGGCAATAACATATTAAAGAAAATAATTGGTTTGGTATAGATACCTCACTTTCCAGTTGATTTAATATCAGTATGGATTAGAATGTGTGGAATAAATTATTCAGTAATTTCAAGGCAATGTGTTTATTCTGTTTAAATGTCTCTCTCCATAATGACTGTCTTCTAAACCAATGAGCTTTTCATGTTACATCTTGTGAAAACTTACATCACTGTTGTGTACTAAAGAACTACTTACTCAGATTCCTAATGAGTTTTGTCCAGCAGGACATTCAGGAGATCATGCAGGATGATCTCACACACAGCAGGTCATCTAGCATCCCTGACTCCCACCAGCTAAAGGCCAGTAGTGTCCCCAATCAATGTGACAACCCAAAAATGCCCCCATAGGCTTCCAAAATGTCCCTAATGAGAAGCACTGAGTATGGTGAAGTTTACAATATCTCATGGCTCTACTGTTGATGTCTTTAAGCAATTATTGTATCATTAAAAGTGTTTTTAAAGTTATACCAACATTTGGAATATACATTTAAAATCAGTATAAAATATTCACGTTTTATTTACCAGATTCAAATGTTTCTTCATCTGTGGTTTTCCACGGAGGCAAAAAACCAAAAGTATAGTTACATTACTATCCATACTGAGTCTATAGTTCAACAGTCTAATTCCCTGACCCTACGATTCTGCACACACACCACTTTTAAAATGTTTTTCCTAAATCAAGGCCAACTCAGTGGTGTGTCTGTGGCATATAAAGCCTTAAATGAGTATATATAAGCAGTGGGGCTGTGATGACAAGAAGGGGTACAGCAGGAGCTTAAAATGAATAAATAAAATCATAAAATAGAAAAGAATAAATAAAATTAAATTAAAAAGAAGCTCAGAGGGAAGGAAAAGGTGGAATGTCATGGCAAACACCAATAGATGGTTGGATTCTATACAGCTTTGCTGCTAGAGGTTTGCTTGAAGCTTTGGGGGGTCCATAAGCAAGGGGAGTGTGGCTAGAAGAGGGAGCATATGAATGGCCTGGTTGGGTTAGGGTTGTTCAGGTGACTGAGAAATACCTGAGATAAACCAAGTCCCTCATCGGTTAAAACGATTCTCGTTAGTGTTTTAGAGAGACATTAAGCATAAAAAAACTAGAATTTATATGGAGAGCAATTAGAAATATATAGCAATGTTACCAACACACACATCCTTACATCAGGCAACGCTGCATCTAAGGTATACACACATTTGTGAAACAATATATTTAGCATTGTTTATAATAGAAAAGATTGGACATAATTCAAATGTCTACCAATAAGTGATTATATAAATGCACAATAACTTATTTAACCAATAAACCGTTTAAAATATATGAGGAGGCTCTTTATGTACTATGATGGAATCATCTCCAGGATATGTATTATTAAGTAAAAAAGCCAGGAATGGAACAGTGTATATAGCATACCATCAAAGAGTACATGCACTTGTGTTTTAAAAAGAAATGAGAATGAGGGTGTGGGAGAGGAGAAAAAAATATACATCGTTGCACAGAATATGTCTGGAGGGATGCCCAAGAAACTGAGAGCATTTACTGCCTCAAGAAAGAAAACGGAGTAGGGGAACAGGAAGAGAGAGGGAATTTTACTGAATATACTTTTGTAGTTTTTGAATTTTAAATATGTGAATGTGTTACCTAATAAAAAATTTTAATTAAAATTACAGAAGGGAAATGAATAGTACTGCAAGTTAAAAACAAAAAACCCAGGATGTGTACTTGGTAAAATAAATATAATGTCAGCGTTATTCTGTAGTTGTTCTGGGAAATACATGTAAATCTTTGAAATACCCAGTATTTAAACATTTCATATCATTATTTAATGTCTAAAAACTAGATTAACCCATAAAGCCAAGACAAAGTCACCTATCAGACTAAAGACTCTTCAACTAGTCTTCCAACAAAATCCTAGTGATTCTTGAACCAATCTTAGTTCTGCCACTAAATTTGAAAAATCTTCTCCCAATTTCCAAAACAAAATCTAAAAACAGAAATGTGAAGTATTTCTCAGAAATTTGGAACACATGACTATTGATCTATACTAGAATCTACCAGAAAATGGTATCAAACAATAACAAAATAGATATTTTGCTTTTTTAAAATCTGATATCTCATAGGGAGGGTGGGAGGGAGACGCAAGAGGGAGGAGATATGGGGATGTATGTGTACGTATAGACGATTCACTTTGTTATACAGCAGAAACTAGCACATCATTTTAAAGCAATTATACTCCAATAAAGGTGTTTTAAAAATAAATAAATAGGGGCTTCCCTGGTGGTGCAGTGGTTGAGAGTCCGCCTGCCAATGCAGGAGACACGGGTTCGTGCCCCGGTCCGGGAGGATCCCACATGACACGGAGCGGCTGAGCCCGTGAGCCATGGCCGCTGAGCCTGCGCGTCCGGAGCCTGCACGTCCGGAGCCTGTGCTCCGCAACGGGAGAGGCCACAGCAGTGAGAGGCCCGCGTACCGCAAAATAATAATAATAATAATAAAATAAATAAATAAAAATTTAAAAATAAAAATCTGATATCTCAATATTTTATAGTATTTCACAATGTAACACCTGAGTGTTACTGTGTGTTCCTGTGATCATTTCCAGAATACTGCTTTCTAGAACACTTTCTAAAAGGTTGGTCTGAAGCATGGAGACATTCCTGCAGCTGTGCTTCCCTTCCATGTGTCAGAACCACAGAAAAAGGCTGCGGTGGGGGATTTATTTTACACATTTCTTCCAGAAAATAGGCCTGTGGCCCCTTTGACTGACTGCTTCAGGAAATCTATAGCTGAGCTGCTTCATATTTCTGCTGGTGGTAAATGTATCAAGAGGAAATGCTACCTGCTTCCACACATTTCTCGTCAATCTTCATGTCATCTTCTATAAAAGAGCATAGAAAGGGAAAACTTGAAGTTAAAATGTTAGTATCACAAATGAAATTCCCTATGTATAGGCTTATGGCAATGAAACTCAGACCACCCTGTAATCGTGTTATTCTTACAGCTATCTCTCACTCGGAGAGATAAAAAGGGCTCTACTGTACTAAATGAAAATGTAGGCTATGGGAGGCCACAGGACATCGAATGGTTAAAATTCTAAAAGCACAGGCTTTTGAATACTGGACAAATTAGTTTACCTCTAAGCCTCATCTTCTGTCTATAAATGGGGGTAGTAATAATACCTACCACATAGGATAGGATTGAGATATGCAGGAAAAGCTCAGGCACATGGTAAGTGCTCAATAATGTTAATTATTTTTACCTTTAGCTGGGATGTATGTATGAGAATAAAAGAATATAACTTTTAAAACTGTTCATCCTAATACTCAAAGCTCTTTACAGTGTGACCCAAACCCAGCTTTGAAAACTGCTGTCTCTTTCTTGTATCTTACACTCCTGTTAGAGCAGACTCCATTGATTCTTCCTCTGTGCCTTTGCTTAGGCTGTTCCCTTAGCCTGTAATACTTCAAGGTCCATCTCAACACTGATCAAAATGAATATCCTTGCCATGAACTGCACAGCATTTTCTTCCTACTACCTTGAATTCTCTGCTGTTGCACATCTACTCTGCCTCATAATATAATCATTTGGGTGTTTGCCTTATTAGCCCTCCTAGACACCTCCTTGAAAAGTGGAAATCATCTTAACTAATTTTTATGTATTTTATAGAGCTTAGTGTCTTCCACATAGTAGGCACATGACTAATTATCTATTAAACTGAATTTCCCTTTTAATATCAGAATAGTTGATTTGAACATACGTTGTTAAAAAAATTTTTTTTTCTTTCGGCACTGTATATCTTGAGCCTAGCACAATACCCACAATTCCCAGGTGATCAATAAATACTATTTTAATAAATGTCTTATATGTTGTAAAAGTGCAAATTATAGTTTGTATAATAAGCTATAATATTATAAAGTAATATAATAAATTTATCATCACTTCCTTAAAGATCATATCATTGATTGTTTTTAAGTAAAATATGCAATATGAACAATTTTATGAAATAATACTGTTTTATAGAGATAGGAGCACAGATGAACAAGTAACATAGCTGAGATTTTTAACACTGTCGTTCAATTCCTTATATTCATTTAGAGATTATTTTCCAGATCAGTAATTTATAACGGTGAATTCATTAGTTCCTAGCACATAACTAGAGGGTTTTGATTTAAAGGCAAACAAAAACTAAAATTGGCATTCCTGTTTTACAGAGGCCAGGAGAGACTCTCTAATAACAGCACAAGTAGTCACGGTTTTTCTAATATGTAACTCTGGGGTCTAAAAGAGCCACGGATTTTGCGCTCTCAAAATTAACAATTCCAGGGACTTCCCTGGTGGTCCAGTGGTAAAGAATCTGCCTTACAATGCAGGGGATGCGGGTTCAATCCTTGGTGGGGGACCTAAGATCCCACATGCTGCAGGGCAACAAAGCCTGCATGCCACATCTACTGAGTTTGGGCAACTCAACTAGAGAACCCATGTGTCGCAAACTACAGAACCCACGTGCTCTGGAGCCCGCGCGCCATAGCTAGAGAGAATTCCGCGCGCTGCAGCGAAAGATCCTGCATGCTTCAACAAAGATCCCACACGCCACAACTAAGACCCAACGCAGCCTAAAATAAATAAATAATAAATAAATCTTTTATAAAAAATGAACAATTCCACACTATGGGCTAGGGTGAGTGTTATGGACTGATTTGTACCCTCCACAAATGCATACATATGTTGAAATCCTAGCCCCCAGATGACTGTATTTGGAGATGGGGTCTCTAAGGAGATAATTAAGATTAAATGAGGTCATAAAGTTGGGGCCCTAATCCAAAAGGACTGGTGGCCTTATAAGAAGAGGAAAAGAAACCACACTAATCTCTATCTCTCTCTCTTTCTCTCTCTTCTCCCGTTCTCCCCACATACTTCTCCCACCCCACATTCACGGAGGAAAGGCCATGTGAGCACACAGAGAGAAGGCAGCCATCTGCGAGCCAGGAAGAAAAGTCTCCTCAGAAACCAACCCTGTCAGAACATTGATCTTGGACTTAGAGCCCCCAGAACTGTGAGAAATAAATGTCTGTGGTTAAAGTCACCCAGTCTGTGTGATCTTGCTATGGCAGCCTGAGCTGACAGACAGTGGGCTTGTCACCCAGCAAGACCACAGGGACCCAAGGGCCTGTCCATGTTCCTCCCCCTCCCCTTTCCAATTTCAGGGATGAAATGTGGATGGTGGCAAAGGGGACTGCTCTTCTCTCTTCTTTTCCCCTCTCCACAAGTAGACAGCGTCTTGCTTTCTTGCTTGTGTGTGTGTGTTTGCCATCATAATGAGTCATCTTGGTGTCTGAGCATGGAGAAGGGAGAGGTAATAACTGGAGGCCCCATTTGCCCCTGATGTAGTGCCCTTCAGACAGAGAGCAACTTTAATCCAGACCATGCTGTTTGCAACTTCTGACAATGTTCTTACCTTATCAATCTTTTCATCCATACAATGGGAACAATAACAATTTCATTACAGGGTTATTTTTAGACATTGTGTACAAAGCAGTTGAAACAAAACAGAGGATCAGTTTCACAACTTTCATTGAATTCTTACCATGTGCTGTGTTAGATTCTGGGGCTGCCTGTAAATGTTGGTTCTCTTTTCTTGTATTCCTCTCAGTGTTAAGAACAATTACACAGTGTGTGTTCTTTTGACTGACATCTTTTTATAAATTAGGGTATTAGTGATTAGCACACTATGAGGTACACAGGAAGAGCTTAATAAATAGTGAATTGAAATTGAAGTGAATTAAGAAAACGATAGGAAATTTCTAGGAGGCTTTGGAGATGAGTTTTTTTTCCTCACAAATACTATTTCTTACCTTCTTCCATAGAAATCGCTGGGTACAGAAAAATGATTGAAGCAGGGGAAAAAAGAGAGAGCGGGCACAATAGTTTATGCTATAGAATATCAGATTAATTTACCTACAGTAAGAAAAGCAATGTGCCAAAATTATTCTCTAAAAATTCAATGGAGATTTAGTAACAAAATGATAAGTGAATATCCTATAGAAACCAATAAATTTATGAGCCTTGTTGGAAATGGGATCTGTTTGCTTCTGGCAAATCCTATTCCCTTCTATCCCGATAAGCTCTGTAAGAGTTGCATTCTATTCATTTCTGAATTGATGCGCTTATTATTTATTCATTATATTTTAGGAACTCAAGTCTGGAATGGAAAGAAGGAAAGAAAGAGAGAGAGAAAGGGAGGAAGAAAAGAAGGAAGGAGGAGAGAGAGGAAGGAGAGAGAGAGAGGAGGGAGGGAAAGAAAGAGGGATGACAATTACAAGTGCATATTCAGCAAATAACTTTTTAATAACATCTGTAAACTAACATACGCCTGGAATTTTTCAATAACTCTTGAGTAATAAAGTTGCCTATGCATCCTGAGTAGTAACCCTTTCCTGAGATTTTTTTTCCCATGGTAACATTCAGGCAGAACAGAAAGATACAAAATAATATTTATTTGCAATATCATCTACAACAGTTAAAAAGAAATGACCTGATAGTTTAGAAAATGATATGCTCCATCAGAAACATCCCTGGGGCTTCCCTGGTGGCACAGTGGTTAAGAATCCGCCTGCCAATGCAGGGAACATGGGTTCGAGCCCTGGTTCAGGAAGATCCCACATGCCGCAGAGCAACTAAGCCCGTGCACCACAACTACTGAGCCTGAGCTCTAGAGCCCGTGAGCCACAACTACTGAGCCCGTGTGGCACGACTACTGAAGCTTGTGAGCCCTAGAACCTGTGCTCCACAACAAGAGAAGCCATCGCAATGAGAAGCCCCCGCACTGCAACGAAGAGTAGCCCCCGCTCGTCACAACTAGAGAAAGTCTGCATACAGCAACAAAGACCCAATGCAACCAAAAATAAATAAATAAAATAAATAAACTTAAAAACAAAAAAAGAAAGAAACATCCCTGTGAGAGGTGACCCTTTAACTCAGTGGCTCCATACTTGGGGTTCCTGGACTCAGAGATTTGTAAGGATAATAATATGTGGCTGCAAACTCTTTTCAGGATGGACTTTGCAAAATTCTAATAGAAATGGCACATAGGCTATGCAAGCAAGTTAGATGTCAACCCGTGGCCCTACTAGTTATCAGATATTGGTTAGAAGCTTAGTTAGCACTTTCACATGCCTTTGATACATGGAATAGGAAAATGGGTTAAAGAAGTACTTCAATCTGGTTTGGTAAACAAACTTTTCAAAGCACAGGGGAAATAACTAAAATATCACTATGAAGATTATATCATGACAAATGTTTCTGATAAAATGTCAAGTTAAAGAAAAAAGTAGTATCGCAGGGCTTCCCTGGTGGCGCAGTGGTTGAGAATCTGCCTGCCAATGCAGGGGACACGGGTTCGAGCCCTGGTCTGGGAGGATCCCACATGCCACGGAGCAACTAGGCCCGTGAGCCACAACTACTGAGCCTGTGCGTCTGGAGCCTGTGCTCTGCAACAAGAGAGGCCGCGATAGTGAGAGGCCTGCGCACTGCGATGAAGAGTGGCCCCCACATGCCATACTAGAGAAAGCCCTCGCACAGAAACGAAGACCCAACACAGCCAAAAATTAATTAATTAATTAACTTTTAAAAAGTAATATTGCAACTGTTACTGTAACCATGTAAAATATGGTTCTATAACTGGAAGACAGTATGAAAATATGGTCAGTGTAAAGGAATTTTAAGTGTTTTCTTTCAAAAATGTCTCTATAGCTGTCATCATATCTTTTCAAGGGAAAAAAAAATAATATTTGGCTTAGAGAATTGAGAAGTAAAGCGGATGATGACTCTCCATGGGCAAATCTATATTTACTTTAGTGCCCTCCCAGCCTCCTGTCCGTGCCCCTCTCCCTCTCCCTCCTCTGGGCACCTCTTCCCCTTCTGTAACTCCTGCCAGAGAGCATTTCAGACGGTTCTTGATCAGCAGGTTCTAGCTGGGCTCTATGAGCTACTGACACCCTTCATTAAGGGAGTAAGTCGTTCACAAGCATTCGCCACCATGAATCCCTTTGCTGACCATTCCTCCACCGCCATCTAAAACACTGTGAAGTGAACAAACTACACTCATTAAATAACAATTCAGTCCCATGTTTACTCATCAAAGGCACACAAACTGTGCCGTTCTGCAGCCTTGCTTGCCGGTAGGTGTATAATGTATGGACTAGCTGTAGGCACCTCAGGGGACTTCAAGCCAGGGAGCGATCACAAGAACATTTGCATTTTCACAAACTGAAAACTCTTCTAAATCCAAAGGAATGAATGTCTATGGTAGGATTTCAGATGGCTGCCAGGAGGCTATCTGGGGTATGGGGACATTTAAAGATCCTCTGTTGGGCGGGAAGCCAGCCCTGGGGGAGAGGGAGCTGTCTTTCTCGTGATGCACAGGCTGGGTTTGAGGTGTCAGCACACTCACATATGGTGGATCTGAGGTTGTTGTGAGGCTGATATGGCTGAGACCACCAGAACTCCCGTTGCTTCCTATGCAAAAAGAAATACACTGTGAGAAGGAAAAAAGAAATTAATCCAGGTTAACCCAGGTGAAATAGATCCAGGATAGAACGTTTCCTAGAATTCTGTTGCTTCCAACCAAGTGAACAAGGAGATTTCACCTCCAAACACACTGTCAAATACATTCTCCAAATGCATGGCCTTTCTTACCATTCTTTCCTGCCTCACAGCATCTTTTCAGAGTCACACTGACTTAGGGTGAAAATCTGGCCTGAGATCACTGGTGCACATGCCACAGAGCTTCACTGCATGAGGCATGGCACCTGCCTCTCTGGCATGTTAGCCCGCTCCAGCTGGTCTCAGAATTTTCACCGCATGTTCTGGTTTCCCTCCCAGGCTGTGAAGCTCTCTACAGTCCCTTTAGAGCCATATGAACTTCAGTTCCTTCCGTTGTCCTTTATTTGTGCGCTAACCTAGTAAACCTGCCATTTCTGTGTGCTCCTTGCAAGAGCCCCACTGGAATCTCCTTGCCACTCTCTGCTCTGAGACCATGAGGACTAATCTCATTAGGGCTTTATCCCTGTGTGTGTCCTCAGGTCATCCCTTATCCTCTGCACTTTAATCCCTGTAAGGCTCCATCCACCACCTGCCACTCCCTGAAGCCCTTTCACACACCCTCTGGAACTGGCAGTAAATCTCCAACGAAATCTCTAAAACCTCCCCCTGCACTTTGAGTGAGCCCTTCACCTTCTTGTTCTAACTAAACCCAGGTCCCCCTGAGCTCACTGCTCCCCTGCCCCTTTTGAGAGGTGGCTCCTTCCTCTCCCACTCCCAGTGGTGTGTGGGTAAACCAGCCCGGGGAGATGAGTCCTCATGTGCAGCTTTGCAGGTTTTCCTAGTGTCAATATTCCCACTGGGGCTGGTTTCAAGCTGCCACCCTGACGTCACCGACCGTGGGTGTGAGAAGGGTGCACACAGGCTCTGTGAGCTGGCTCCAGCACACCACTGCATGAGGCCCTCACTCCATGGGGCCTGGAGGTGGGGTCTGTGTTCTGCTTCTCCTGGCCATCTCCAGACTATATCCCTCTTCCCTAGATGCCCTCGCTTTGAAAGCCATTTCCCCGACTCTTCTGGAAGCCATTCTCAGATTATTCCTGCTAACTCCCATGCTTTTAACACTGCTCTATCATAATGCATGACGATTTTATTAGGCACAAAGATGTCCCTTCCAACACCCTGGCCTCTTGGTTCCTTGATCTCCTCTCTTCCAACGACCTCAGCCACTGCATCCCACTGTCATACCCTAGGCCTTTCAGTACCCAAAACTACAATCTCTATATAATTTCTATATACAGCATCCCTTTCTTCTACCAGCACCTCCTATCTTCCCAACCCCAATAATCTATCAACCCCATAGGGATCTATAATCCATTGATCTGACTTCCTTTCCACTGACCCTACCATGTCACCTCCCTCCTTAACAAGCTTAAATGTCATGGTCTTTCATTAAAATCACTCCCTTGTCCCTCTCTTGATTTACTGTTAAATCTGACTCCCTGTCTAATCTGGCCCTGCCTGCCAGGAAGCTGACCAGAATCACTATAAATTTATGACCTTTAACCTTAAGTGGGCCCTTAATGCTGATGCTACTGTATTTATCTAACCAATTTGCTCTCCAGTTCTCATAGAAACTTTTCAAGCTTTCTCCTCTTTCCTTCCCAATATCTCCTACCCACCCTTACTCTCAGCTTATGACATTGCTTATTCCACTGAGAAAATAAGAGCAGATGGAAGAGACCTTCCACTAACTCCCACCATATCCCTCACCCTCAGCTGTGCCCACACACTCTGGATTCCCTACTGTTACTATTACTGTGGGTGAACTGTTCATGATCCTGTATAAGGCCAACCCCTCTATTTATAGGCTCCATCACATCTCCTCCTGCTTCCCCAAGGACAACAAGAGCAGCAATGTTCCCTTCTTTCTCCTGTATCATAAAATTTTCCCTCTCATTGGATTTTTCCCATTACCATTTACCCTATCTAAAAAAGTTCTCTCATACCACTCCACTTTCTCCTCTAGCTATTTGTCCATTGTTCTGCTCTGCTTTATACAAAATGTCTCAAAAAATTTTCCATGCTCATTGTTGTCAATGTCTTTAAATCCCCTTTTACTAAGATTTTGGTCCCACCTCATCCACTGAAATTGCTTTTATCAAGATCACCAATGACTTCTGTTGCTAAATCCAGTGGTCAGTTCTCAGTCCCCTAGGCAGTGGTTGACATAGTTGATCAGGACACTCTACCATCTTGATTTTGGTCTGCCTCACCGGCCATTCCTTCTCAGTCTCCTTTGCTAGTTCCTTTTCTTCTTCATGATCTCTTAACATTGGCTGAGTCTTGGACCTCTCATTCTATTTTCTTTCTATCCTTAATCCCTTCCTTGGACCTCAATAGCACCAAGGTGATGGTGGAAAGTTGAGATTCAGTAACTGAGCTTTCAACTCAGCCTTGAAAGATTATAGAGGGAGTCAGAACTACCTTTAAAAGTTTAATTTAGCTTCCCAACTACTCTTCTCTCTTTTCTAATTGATACGATTATTCTGGTCCCTTTGGTGTTTAAGATGTTTAGAGCATATTGACAAGTTGACATTTGGATTTATAGACCAGTGTGTGTTCATCTATCTGCTTGTCTCTCTTTCTCTCATCTTAACTGCAATAACAGAAGCCTGAGAAAACGTTTTGTTTCCTGATGGCTCGGTCTTGAGTCCAGGAGTGATGACTTTTCTTACCTCTTCAGAAGGTGCGTGGAAGGGATTAGGCCAGCACAGGTACCAAGGTCTGAGATTTTCCGGGCTTGCCACCAGAGGGCATCATTCTGGTCCACAATCTGGAGGATGTCCCCCTTCTGGAAAGGCAAGCCGGCATCCATGCAGGGTATGGCAGGGTCCTCCTGGGGCCAGTACTCAGTCATGGCACGAACATATACCTGACAGTAGGTGCACACCTCAGAAGAATCCTTACCCCCGGGTTGTTAAGACTTAAAACCATCTCTCCCACTCTTCCACCTACTGGTGCTATCTTTCCTCTCCAACCTCACCAAAAAGAACTTCCTTCTTGAACTGAGTCTAAGAGCCATGAAAAAAAAAAAAAAAAGTGAGTTTGGGAATAGAATCTTTCAGCTCTGAGAAGTTTTTGCTCAAATGCTCACCATTCTTGATGTTACTTCTTAACTTCTTGGTACCCCATCTCCTGTTATTGTATTCACTTACTGATTTGCCTCTCATGTCATCAGCATCGAAAAATATGCAATACAGTATTGAACAAATCTTCAATACATTATAGAGGATAGTAATAAGATACAAAGTACATCACGGTTGTTATTGTTATTGGAGGATTTCCTGTGTGTGGGTATGAAGGCTCAGTAAACTCTTACCATCTTTTGGCTATTAACAGGAGGGTCAGAAACTGGAACCACCTTGAATATGATTGTGCCACGAGACATGGCCTAGAAAATGTCAGAGGAAAGAATGACAAATCGCAGAGTTCACTGGGTTACTGGGGTTTGGCAGACAGAAGTTACAATTCAATGTGTGCAGGTCAAATGGTGACATCTCCCACAGGGGCTTTTACAAGGGCTCAACAGCTAAATATCACCACCCAGAAATGGACATTAGGAAGAAATTTAGCTTCACTTCTGTCCTGCTGTGGGACTTCCAGGATCACTGGTCTGTTAACACCCACACTGAGGCCTGGCTTCTCACAGGGACCCTCCATCTCGCTGCTGCCGGGACACAACACTCAGCAAGGCCTTCCCACAGGCACTAAGGAAGGAGAGGAGCTCTTGGTCTGACTTTCCCTCCTCATATCTCAGTCAGTAATTATTTCCTGAATACTGATTTCTGCATCAGGCAGCCTAGTCTTATGCGGAAGAAGATAAAGGGCCCCCAAGTCTTCTGGGGGGAACTGACGTCTCCAAACTAATGGTGGAGGAAACAGAGAGCCTCTTACTTTGATGGGAGAGGTAAGAACCCCCCTGTCACACACACCGTGATGGGCATTGGAGATCCTAGAGATTAGCAAGAAAGATATCGGTCTCACTTGGGAATTTCACAACCCCACTGTCCTGGCAACTCCACAGCTGGAGCCTAAAGGGCTGAGGTGGAGGCATGTGTGTCTGTGACTGACAGTCCTTTAAGCTCCCGGTGCAGTATCTTTTATACCACACAGAATCTTGCCTAGTGGTTTGCAAAATATTTCGGTGCTTGGTATATACTCCTTATAATACTCCTTATATAATACTCCTTATATAATACTCCTTATATAATACTCCTTATAATACTCCTCCTCTCAGTCCCTAAGGCACATCTATGAAAATCTAGAGTTCCCCCAAGAACCCAGTTTGAGAACCACTAGTCTATGTAATATATAATAATTGACCTCAGGCCCCACCCTGGGGGTGTACATGGGGGGAGGTGTGCGGGGAAAGCTTCTATGGCTACTGACAGCTAGACAGTGAATCGGGCAATGGTTTGAAGGATGGGAATGGGAACTGAAAAGAGTTACCAAAAGCTCATATAATCAGGTCACACCACCATTTCAACCACAAGGACAGTGGCAGGGCCAGCAAGGATGTCCCCCTCCCCATATGCTGCCCTCTGGCAACTTCTTTTCTACCCCAAAGCTGCCTCAAGGAAACTGCATAAACATGTAAGGGGACCAAGGGGTGGTTTGCTCAGGTTCAGACACTCCTCCACAGTCTCACTCTGCCCACCCCGGGCTCAGTTTCCAATGGAGCAACCCAGGTGACGAGGGACCTGGGCTGGGCGGTCTGGCAGTCTTCCTGAGGCTGAAAGAGCAGCTTGTGAAGGGAGGTATCCAGAAGGGGCCAGATCCCCTGAGGAGGCGGATGGGGGAAGGCGGATGAGCTGCATAGAAACAGAGAAGTTCTGGGGCCTAGAGAGAGGAAGCTGCCTAGCGGGGCCCGAATCCCCCTCCAATTACAGCGCACACGCCATGGGCTGGATGTAACGTGGCACTGAGCCATGGAGAAGGCAAGGAGGAGACTGTTACCAGAATATGGATCACTTGCTCAGGGTCCAGTCCTTCAACTGAAACTCCATTCACTTCCACCAGTTTGTCTCCAGCATATAACAGCCCTAGGCAAACAGGAACACAAAACAAAGAGGGGTACAAAAAACCTCTCACAAATGGCGGTAGCCATCCCAAAGCTCCTTAACAAACTCGCTAACCCAAGCAGGCTCTGACATCTTAAATTTCATGGTGAAATAATAATAATAAAGCAAACTGGCTATTCCAATTTACACCACCGCCAAAGTGCATGAGAATTGCATTTTTCTACCTTTCCACCAACACTGGGTATTAACTGGTGGTGATATTTTTACTAATCTGATGTTGTAAAATGGAACTGGAACTCTGGTAAGAAGATAACACGAAAAATAAAGCTGTTGGGGTCATGAGAAAATGTCAGATGAAAAGGAAATGGGGGGTATTCTTCAAAAGAGAAAATGTGGAGAAACTTGAGGGTTAAGATTGAGGCTTGAGAAATACGAGGTAAGACAGTGCAGATAAGAAGCAGGATGACATCACAGAACAGAAACCAAGGATGACGAAAATTTTAAGCAAGGTATTGTCAACAACATCAAATGTATTGGAGAAGTAAAAATAAAACTGAGGCTGACAGAAGTGCCAGTGGACTTAGCAACTAGGATGTCCCTGGGTAATTTCTCTAAGAACACTGGGGTATGAACCCTGCACCAGGTTTCCAGGGTCATATGCAGTGAGGACACACATAGCAGGTACAGAACAGCTCGTTTCAGAAGCACAGTAATGAAAAGAAGGAAATTTGGTTCTCTGGTAGAAAAGGCAAGCAACAGGTGTTTGAAGACGGGGAAGAGAGATGCCTTTTTGAACACAGAAGGACCAAGTGAAGCGTGAAAGTTGGGAATATAGAGTGGGGCAGACCTGGACTTGAATCCTGACTCACCCTGTGAAACCCTGAGCAAGTTAGGTGGTTAATCTCTTTGAGCCTCAGTTTCCTCATCTATATGATAGCCTGATAATACTTACCTTGTTAGGTTTACATGGGAATGTAAAGTAAGGGAACATTAATTTAGTGCCTAGAATGGAGGGACTCAGTGAGGAAGGGCAATGGGACTTCTCTGGAATATTCCTTTCTTCCTTCTTAGTAACCAAGCAATAGAACTTATTAAAGCTCAACCTCAGTTAGGAAAGAGGGGCTTCCCTGGGAAGGTTAAACAATCATTCCCTGTTTTCCTGGTCACGCTTGCACCCTGCTGCTCCAGCTTACCACTCCTCTCTGCCAGCCCACCATGGATGACTCTGGCCACCAGGATGTCCCCTGTCATCTCATGGCGCTTGATGGTAGCTCCCTGGGGAGAGAGTACAGTAGAACCCCTTTTTACCTAACATGACCGCTGTCCTGGGGGCTTCCCTCAGTGTCGCTCTGGTCTTTCGGACAAGGGTATTCATACCAACCAGGGCCATACGTACTGTGCCATGAAAAAGGAAAGGCCATTCAACCTTGCTCTAGCAAAGTCTACATCCTACCACATAGACATCAAAGAATATTGAGATCCTTCCAAAGGTAAAGAAAACTCTCACAATTACAACCTAATCAAAGGGATTATGCTTAGAAAATCAAATTAATGCCTTACTTAGCTTCCCCTTTATGGAGGAAAAAAACGTAGGCAAATACATTAGAACAGAGTAAAATATATGTACATGTCACAGAGCCAAATAATAAAATAAAAGAATTTCTTATGTCTCACAGCTCTTAGAAAACAAAAACACTAAGCAGAAACCTTCCCTGAAAACATTACAACCTGTAATGTGTTTGAAATCACAGGCAAAATTCACTAAGATACAGTTTCGCCATTATTATCATGGATTCCTTCACATTGTCTGATTGCCTCACACTACATCTGTGACTACAGACAAGAATATTGCCCAAGTAATTACTAGACATAACTTAGCTCATAATTAACCCTCGTGTAATCCTAAATGAAAAGGTAAAATGATTTCCTTACCAGGGGCTGCTGGTTTTTCACCATGCAAACAATCCTCATTGCTTCCTCGCTCTCAGGGATGTTGTCCGGCAGTGGAGGGAGAAGAGGTTCAAAGTCTTTCTGAGCCACGGTGTCATGGGCGCTGAGCAAGGCCTGGGAACAGAGAAGGGAAAGGGGAACAAACGTCACACATAGGACACACCCACCTAGAAGATGCTGACTCAATACTATGTGAGATACAACAACCACCAACACGTACGTTCCAGGCATAGTTCTAAGTGTTTTATGTGGATTAACTCAATCTTCACAATAACCCTGAGGCAGGCATATATATTTTTTAATTTTTTAAATTTATACAATTTGTAAAGGTTACTTTCCATTTACTGTTATTACAAAATAGTGGCTATTCCCCATGTTGTACAATACACCCTTGTAGCCTATCTTTCACCCAATTGTTTATACCTACCACTCCTCCACTCCCATATTGCCTGCCCCGCTCCACTGGTAACTACTAATTTGTTCTCTATATCTGTGAGTTTGCTCCTTTTTTGTTATATTCACTAGATTGTTGTATTTTTTAGATTCCACATGTGACATCATACAGTATTTGTCTTCCTCTGTTTGACTTATTTCACTAAGCATAATGCCCTCCAAATCCATCCATGTGGCTGTAAATGGCAAAATTTCATTCTTTTTTATGGCTAAGTAGTATTCCATTGTAAATAAATACCACATCTTCTTTGTCCATTTATCTGTTCATGGACACTTAGGTCGCTTTCATACCTTGGCAATTGTAAATAATGCTGCTATGAACATTGGGGTGCATGTATCTTTTCAGATTCGTGTTTTTGGTGTTTTTTGACATATACCCAGGAATGGAATTACTGAGTCATATGGTAGTTCTATTTTTAGTTTTTTGAGAAAACTCCACACTGTTTTCCACAGTGGCTGCATCAGCTTATTGATACAAATGTTCCCTTTTCTCCACATCCTTGTGAGGCAAGTATATTTATTTCCCCCATTTTACAGATAAGGAAACAAGGCAGAGAGAGGGTAAGCAACACATAATATATTCTTTCATTTCTGATAAAATGTATTCTGTCACATTCTCATTTCCTGGAAACCCATGTAATCCATGGTGCTCCTATAAACTTGAACTACAAAACAACTATTGTAATAGTTTCCCCAATTAAGGTAGAATGAGGAGCAATAATCAAAACATCTTGCTGGTTTAATTATCAGTGACACTTAAGGGCCCATGCAAAACAGAATGAGAAAAAGTAGTCCTCTACTTTTAGGGTATGATCAAAGAGTTCCTTCTCATGGCCCAGTATGTTCAATTTTCATTTCACAAGATGGGGAAGTAGTCATTCTATAGCCCTGCCAGAGACTGGTGGACAGAACTTTGTAGGAACTCAGAGAAAATTCTCTAGGTTTATCTTGTGAAATAAAACTTTTTAAAAACGTCTTTATTGGAGTATAATTGCTTTACAATGGTGTGTTAGTTTCTGCTTTATAACAAAGTAAATCAGTTATATATATACATATGTCCTCATATCTCTTTCCTCTTGCATCTCCCTCCCTCCCACCCTCCTTATCCCACCCCTCTATGTGGTCACAAAGCACTGAGCTGATCTCCCTGTGCTATGTGGCTGCTTCCCACTATCTAGCTATTTTACATTTGGTAGTGTATATATGTCCATGCCATTCTCTCACTTTGTCACAGCTTACCCTTCCCCCTCCCCGTGTCCTCAAGTCCATTCTCTATGTCTGCGTCTTTATTCCTGTCCTGCCCCTAGGTTCTTCAGAACCTTTTTTTTTTTTTTTAGATTCCATATATATGTGTTAGCATATGGTATTTGTTTTTCTCTTTCTGACTTACTTCACTCTGTATGACAGACTCTAGGTCCATCCACCTCACTACAAATATCTCAATTTCGTTTCTTTTTATGGCTGAGTATATTCCATTGTATATATGTGCCACATCTTCTTTATCCATTCATCCGATGATGGACACTTCGAATAAAACTTTTTGACTGATAAATCCCATTGCGCCAAGTGCAGACATCCTCTTAAATTCTAATTTGTTGATAAATTGATCTCAAAATCTATAAGTACTATGAGATAGGTTTCTATTCTGCAATCAAATGTTCTTCATATACCCCCTCATAGAGCTAATCATTATTATACTGTATTTTCCAAGCACCTTCACTCACTCTATTTGAAACTTAAAATAACTTAAGATGTATGCTACCTCGATTGCCCCCGCAGAATTTTCGAGGAACAATGGCTTTCCCGGGGGGAAAAAAGACACCATGGGAAGTTCTGGATGCCTTCTTATAAATAGGGCAGGCTTGTCTCCATGACCAGTGAGATTAAGTCAGTCACATCCAAGTTCCACATTTTTAGGTACAGTCTGTTGGTCACCCACATACGGTAATAGAACATCTATTCAGAGAGCACATGTTCCAGCACATTTATTTCTCCTTCCCAACGTTGTCTATGTGCCAGATGGTTATATCTTGCCCATTTTAGCAAGCACTTGCCTTTAAGTGTGGAGCCTGGAGGATTTGTCTCAGCTCTTGGATCTCAGGGGACTTGGGGGTTTCATGTAATATCTTCACTACCTGGTTGGTGGAAAAACATACATTGTGAATTTTTTAACAATCTTTATCACCTAGTTAACATCACCTAGGTTGGATAACAGGTATACTGACATGATATTGACCTAAGAAAAGCTGTTACTGAAGCCTTCTTTTTCCTCTTTAAAGTCAGGGCTTAGAGTCTTTCCTTATCATTAAACTTCATTACAGCAGGTAGAATCCAAGATTTGGGGTAGATCTAAACCACTGTGCCCCAGTCCTGGCACATCGCAGGCTTGGAGGAAGAACAAACATAATTTTGTAATGCCATATGTGCCAAGGCAATATCCCTCTAGTGGCTCTAAGATAGCTGTTTGCTAATGTGAATGCTTTATAGGCAGGTTAAGGTATCTGAGTTCTCCAGCTACAGGCTCAATTACCTGGAGAACCCAGGTAGCTTAATCCCATGGGCTGTTCCATTCTTCAGTTGCAAAATGAAATAGTAATTTGTATTTTAGGGCTTATTATTTGATTAGCAATTTTAATGTTTGTTGCAACAAAAAAGTGCTAGACAGAATAAATTCTGATCTCTTTGCTTTGGTTTAGGCATAGACCTGCTTTCTGACATGACATAAGCCCTTTCAAGACTTTAACCAGCTCCATGAATCTTTAGCAGTCAAGGACCATCACCTATTGTCAAATGAAAACAAGCAGTTTAGCAAGCTTCACCTCCACTCACTGGGGTTGCAACTGAATTAAATATCACGTGTGTGTTTCCCTGTGGACAGCTGAGAACCATTCAAGTTGTTGATTACTGGAGCTGAGGTTAGAAGTTTTTTTTTTAAATTTCTTTTAATATGGACAATAAATAAAAACAAAACAGATTATATTTATGCATCCATTCAGCAAATATGCATTGAACATCTACTGTGTGCTAGGCACTGTTTTGAGTGACGCAAATAGAGCACTGAATAGGCACACAAAAATCCCCAGTCTCATGGAGTTTACATTCTAGTGAGGAGCCACAGACAATAAATAAAATATATAAGTAAAAGAGTTTTATTTGATGATGAAAAGAGTTAAGAAGAAAAATGAAATAGGGAAGGTGGATAGGGAATGCTATGAGAGGACTGCAATTTTAGATGGGGTGACCAGGGAAAGCCTCCGTGAGGTGACATTTCAGTGGAGACTGGAGGGAGATGAGAAAGCAAATCGTGTGGCTATACGGGCAAGGGCGTTACTGACATAAGGAATAGCAAGTGCAAAGGGCCTGCGGTAGGAGCATGTCTGGTTCGAACAACCACAAGGGGTTCAACTGGCTGGAGCAGAGTGAATAAGGGAGAGAGTGGTGAGTATGACATCAAAGAGGTAACAGGGGCCACCTTATGTTTGACTATGCAAGAATTCGGATGTTTACTCGGAGATAAGTTGTTGTAGGAAGAGTTTGAGAAGGGAAGTGACATGATTTGACTCATCTTTAATCAGAATCTCTTTGGCTGCCATGATGGGAATAGACCCCAGGGGAGCAAGAGTAAAGTGGGCGACCAGGTAGGAGGCTACATCGCAATTATCCATGTGAGAGACAATGATGCTGTATATTAGGTGGCACAGCAGAGGTGGGGAGATTCTCGATATGTTTTGAAACTAGAGCTGACAGGACTGGGTGTGGGTGTGAGAGAAAGGAAAAGTCAAAGATGACCCCAGAGGTTTCAGCCAGGGTACTGCAAGAACAAAGACGTCCTTAGCGAGATGGAAAAGGCTGGGGTGAGAGCGGCTTTGGAGATGGGACAGCCAAGAGCTCCGCTGGGGACATGTAAAGTTTGAGGTCCATTAGACATCTCAGTAGGATGGGATGGGGCAGAGGACATCGGAGCCTGCCGTCCAGGAGCCCAGAATAGGGATGTAAATTGGGTATCATTAGTAGGGCAACATTACCCTCTTTCCAGGGGATAATTAGGTCCACGGTTTAGGGAAAAAGAGGGAAATGCACACAAGCTAAAAATGTGTCTTGTTGCTTTTAACTTGGGGAGACAGCAGGCCTTCTATTAAAGCTCAATTAGAAACAGTTATCAGATGCATAATCACCAACTGAACTTTTCCATTAGAGCATTTAAACTAGCGCTATGAGTAAAATGGTATCACGTTAAAGCTCTACTATTCTCTGGATGAAAAATCACCTCACCTCGTAGGATAACGCCTGGGCATGGGGTGTGGCAGGAATGAGCTTCTTTCCTTTAAATTCCTGGAGGCAGTCATAAACCTGCCAAGGGGCAACGAGGAGAGAATGACATACTGAGGGAAGGCTCACCCAGGGGAGACTCAGCCTGAGCAATGGCACAAGTGGCTGGGTAGCATGTGTGTTGGCCTTTAATAAGGTGTCTCTAGTTGTCCAAGCGAAATGAACTCAAGACTGGTGGCTCTAACGCTTCAAAGGCTTAATTACTGGCTGCCACTGGAAACTGTTCTTCCCCAAACAGTATCATTGATAAAAAGAAACGTGAATTTTACTCTTGTTAAATTAAGCAAGTCTGGGTTTTCCAGGCTTGAGGTCAATAAGGATTTGAAGCCAGAGACCTGTGGGAACTTCCAGGCTGGGTAGCTGCGTAGGGCATGGGTTAGGGGCTCAGGTTCACCAGGGGATCTGAATGAGAGGCCAGGCACACTATACATGCTTATTTGTACTCTGTGCTCACCTTTTGTCCCTTTCCTCCCTTAATTCTCCAGTAAAAGGTTGTTTATAAAAATTCCAACTTTGTCTTTGTTGACCCTTAGGAATTGTTTTCCATACCAGGATCTAGGGTTGGGCTGAGAATACCAAGGTCTGACTAGCTCTGCAGTGCAGACCTTAATCTTATTTTAGAAATCTAGTTTCTCTTACAGTTGGAGAAATGAGGTCCAGGAGGTCAGCTCAGCCCTGCCTGTCTCCATCCGGATCTGGGATGGCGGGGCTTCCTTGCTCTACCTCAGTGCCCAAGCTCAAGTGTACCTGGAAGTGATTAAGGCTGGTGGATTGATGCAGGGAGCACAGAGGCCAAGCAGCCTACCAGTGGTAGCAAAGGCAATGCCTTTAGCGGCATTCATACCTGTGTATTAGCTTCCCAGGAGGGAAAAGTGCCTGGTAGAAATCAAGTAGTTTCCCCCAAAGTTTTTTTTGTTTTTTTGTTTTTTTTTTTTTGCGGTACGCGGGCCTCTCACCGTTGTGGCCTCTCCCGCTGCGGAGCACAGGTTCCGGACGCGCATGCTCAGCGGCCATGGCTCACGGGCCCAGCCGCTCCGCGGCACATGGGATCCTCCCGGACCAGGGCACAAACCCGTGTACCCTGCATCGGCAGGCGGACTCTCAACCACTGCGCCACCAGGGAAGCCCATCCCCCAAAGTTTTATTCAGATATAATTGAGATAGAACATCGTGTAAATTTAACGGGTATGCCATGTTGATTTGATACACGCAAAACGATAACCACGATAAGGTTAGTTAACACCGCCATCACTTCACATAATTACCACTTTGTGTGTCATGATAACGTGTAACATCTATTCTCTCAGCAAATTTCAAGTATGTAATACAATATTGTTAAATATAGTCACCATGCTGTACATTTGCTCCCCAGAACTTATTCATCTTGTAACTGGAAATTTGTACCCTTTGACCAACATCTCCCTATTTCCCCTCCCCCTAGTCCCTGGCAACCACTATTCTCTCTGCTTCTATGAGCTCCACCTTTTTAGATTCCACACACACGCGAGATCGCACAGTATTTGTCTTTCTCTGACTTATTTCACTTAGCATAATGTCCTGAGATTCATCCATGCTGTTGCAAAAGGGAGGATTCCTTCCTTTTTATGGCTGAATAATATTCCACTGGACATCCCACTTCTGAGTATATAGTGATAGTGAAATGAAATCACTACCTAAAAAGATATCTGCACCCCATGTTCATTGAAGCTTTATTCACAATAGCCAAGGCATGGAAAAAAACGCTGTGTCCAACAACGGATGAATGGATTAAGAAATCAGGTGTTTTAAAACCAGTGCTGTGAGGAGTACCTCTTTGCTCATGCTAAGTATGCTGACACTTCTTTCTTATCTTAAAGAATATAATATTAACATGCATCATAAGGCTGACCATATTTCACTTAAGTGAAGGAAACACATCCTCCAAAAAATAACTTCAAAAGGACCTTTCTTAATAACATTTGTTCAGAAGAACAAAATTATAGTCAGATTCTATTGTATAGTGCATGAAATTTTAGCCAAATTTAAAAAAAGAAGGGATCTTCAGAGTAAGAAAAACTTAAGATACCTAAACAGAGCTGTAGACATTTCATGTCCTAATTTATGAAAACAAAGAGGAATGATTTTTAAAGCATTTTTATTTGTCCTGAGTTGGCCTCAAGGACAAAGGGTTGTAGAGAGCTGCTAAGGGTGCTGTCTATGGCCATTTGTGGTGGCTGCTGTGTGACCTCAGGGGTCTCTGGAAGAAAGGGAGTTGGGGGCAGAAAAGAGAGGAGCTTCCATATTCTTTTCCAGCCAAGTATATTCCTTCCTAAGCTAAGAGGTTGTGTAGCTCTTCTCTGAACTTTTTCCCAGTTGAAATTTCCTGCCAACTGACAAGCAACACTGTTGGACGAGTAAGTTCTGCTCCCAAGGCTAAGGCTTCTGAGAAATGGAGCGCTCACCTTGAGCAGAGCCTGCAGCCACGGGGAGTGAAGGAGGTCGTACAGGAGACACACTCCATTCACGTCTCGGCTGTAGAACAGATTCAGCTCTTGTAGCACAAGCCTCAGGATTTGGGAGATACCTACAAATGGGAGAGGGCAGAGATGGGGTGACGGGTGGAAAGGCAGGTGTAAATGTGAAGGACAATTCAGACTGCTGGCAGGTGCCAGGGGCTCATGAGGAGAGGAGAGGACACTGGATTTAAGGCCCAAAACTCTGCTCTAGCCCTGTTCTATCACTTACTGTGTGAACTTCAGAGAGCCATCCAACTATCTGGAACCTACTTTCCTTGTGGCAAAATGAGAATATGTTAGCTTCCCCATAGGGTTGTTGCCAACATTAGATGAAATAATAGATCATAGTATAGAAATGAAAGATTTTATGAGAGCAATATTGCTTTCCCCTCCCCAATCTTAACAGCCTCTGGTTTACTCCAAAATTATCTAGTTGTTTTCTGGATCCTCCTTCTCTAATTCAAACATGCCACCATGTGCCATGTGTATTTACCCTTTATGAAAAGTCTTATTGAAAAACTCTCCTAATAGGCCTTTAATACATAGCTCAGGATTCCACTATTAAAGGGACTGAAAAGAATTTAGTAAATGCTTCGTTGCTTTTACAAGTATTTTCATAGAAATCCTATTTGTTGCAGTGATATTTCGAATGTGAACAAGTTGTGAAGTTCTAAGGCAAAGTAAAACATCATGGGGTAGGAAAAAAAGAGATTCTGAATCTACTGTGTCAATTTCTTTCCTTCCTGCCTTGAAAATTGCTTAGACTTATCACTAATAGATGCAATAATAGGACACTTCAAACTGTATGACAAATTCCTTGTAGGAATCACAAAAAGCCTATCAGAATTTCTGCACCTAAATTGGATCACATATTTAGAGGGATATTAAAAGAACTTTCTGGTCTAGAAAAGGAATCTGGCACCACATACCATTCTCTGGATTGGTTACCGTAGAAAGCTTCTCGTCCTTCTTGTCCTTGCTGTCTGGTGGGTCTGCTCCTTTGTCTGACTGTATCATGCTCCCTTCCCAAGCTTTCAGAAGGAATTCAGAGCTAGGGAGCAGATCAACAAACAGCACACAGCTCACTCAATCACACTGGCCCCGCAGCTCTTAGTACATACATAGGCACATATTTTCAACAGCGTTTATTGAGCAAGTCAGGCACTGTGCTACGTACACACCAGGATCCACATCGGATAAAACAGTCTTGCCTTGTGGCACTTCCTCTCTAAATTATCCATCACCAGCTGTACGCACAAGAAAACTACTACTTCATGAAACATTCCTTCTACTCCCCTTTCTTAAAACAAGTGACAAATAATGTCAGTTTGTTTATTTTCCACCTCTTTGCCTAGTTGATTTCACCATCATTCAGAGATCAGAAGAGCCTTCCCTGGCCTGACTCCATTCAGGTGCCCTCTTCCCTCTCATTGCCCATATAGTTCTTCATGGCACTGATCACAGTTGCAAAAGTTATGGGTTACTGCTGAGGATACTCTTAGGGTTTACTTTATATATTGCTTTAAGTAGGTTTAGTTTCAAGAAACAGAAACCCCAAATAATAGTGGCTTAACAGAGTAGAAGTTTATATCTTGCTTATGTAAAAGTCCAGAGGCAGAGCAGCCCTGCTCCATGAAATTCTCAGAGAATAGGCTCCTTCCAGCTCACTGCTTTGCCCCCTTGGGGTGTGGTGGTGTTCTTATCTTCCTGTTCCAAGATGGTGGCTGGAGCTCCAGCCATCACCTCTACATTTCAGCCAAGCAGGATGGGGATTAAGAAAATGAGGGCAAAGGGGACACGCTCACTGCTCTTTGAGAAAGTTTGACAGAAGTTGCCCTACACAATGAGAAATCACCTCAGGCCCTGCAAATTTTCAAATGTCCCACTGAACTTTCATGTTGCTGGAAAAACAACAACAACAAAAACCACCTTATAATTATCTGACCCCAGACCTCAACTTCTCTTTACATATGAACACAAAGTATTTTTGCACAGTTTTAACATACACTGAATTTTCTGGAATGCTGCTACCTTAATTGAGGAATGAATTTACTTCAGTTTGCTTGGACTTTATCAAGTTCACCATTTCAGAGAATCAGGTCATTAATGGTTAAGCTGCTCAAAGTATAACATGTCACTACAACACACCACCATCCAGCCATGGCTGTATCTGTCTGCATTCGAAGCTGCTGCGTCCCTGGTGGAGTTTCTTATAGGTGCAAACATGTGTTACTTCATTATATCTTTTGGTATAGTGATATCCCATATTTACAAATCGAAATTTATATATCTTATCAACTACATTTGTTTAATTTCTCTTTTTTATTATTACTAGGGCATTATATATATGGATTTTTTTGGGTAAGTTTTGTGTGTCTTAGTCTGGGTTCCTCCAGAATCAGACACAGAGCAAGGATTCTAGTGAGGTGATTTGCTTGGAAAGTGATCTAGAACACTAGTAGTGGAGTGAGGTATTAAGGCAGGGCAAGGGAAAAAATCCAGTAAAAAGTACATCAAGCAAGTAACTGCTCTGGGCCCTATGGAGCTTCATCCCATGGAGGAACAAGGGACAAGGGAGTGGGGATATTTATATAGCAACACTGCCAGACATGGGTTGAGGGCTTTCCCCAGAGAGCATTACTTCTGGTCCTTCCAGCCTGCTACATGTGTACTTTCAGATAGAGAGTGTAGGTATAGAATGCACCAAAAGGGATATGGGTAGGGCACTGACAGCATTTGTCACAGGAGAATAATAAAGGATAAATCAGGATTTTTTAAAAAGGAGCATTTCATATTAGTTGTTAAAGACGGGTATGGTTTTTTGAATCTGATATGGTTGAAAACCACTGTCTAGAATCTAGACAGATTGTGGGGTTGAGTCAGGGAGGCTATCTAGAAAAAGATTCTTTTGTTGTCTCTAAATTCTATGGCAGTGAGAAGAGCAACACAGAAAGCTGTTATGAAATCTTAGACAACCTTCCCATACACATTCTTTTCCCGTCGCACTGAAGTATTCTAGTTTGCCAGATTCTGCCTAAACTTGACATCATAAGCTTCTGCTTTGCCCACCACCACCCACCCCACCCAGCCCCAACTGAGTCAGTTTACACCCTGCCTTTTTCCTGCATTCCAGTTTCTGAGACTCTATTGAATCATTTTGCACAGCAGTTGCATGTATGATTCATCTTCCTCCCTGGAGGGGAGCATTTCCAAGGTAGGGTTTGAAAAGGGAGATGGAGTGTCTGCCAGACAAAAGCCAGAGCAAACAGGCGAGTCTGACACCAAACCATCATATTCAGGCAACTTCTTAAAATGCTTCTCACAAACCGTGTTCTTGGTGAGGCAGTACGAATTAAACAATGATGCTATGTGCGCATCATAGGTGGACCACAGTTCTTCCATATTTAATGCCCAGATGACAGTGTGCCCAACCAGGCCTATCCATGCAGCAGATGGGGGCACTAGAGACTGTACGTTCCTGAGATGAAATTTTGAGAGAAATTTACAGATAGACTTTGGTTTCTATAACGAAGTGTAATTATTAAAGTAACTTCTAATCAATCTACCAACCCAGAGCTACAGAGATAACACATTCATATACTCTAAAAGGCTCATTTTGGCTAAAAGTTTCTCCGCCACTGAAGCACAAACAGTAATGTTCATCTCCACAACTTAGCTGAATTCTGAAAACAGTCATCCTCAGCTTCCTGTGACAAATTTGCTATGAGCTCAATTGTGTTCCCTCCAAATTCAGGTGTTGAAGCCCTAACCCCTCAATGTGATGGTATTTGGAGATGGGACCTTCGGGAGGTAATTAGCTTTAGATGAGGTCATGATGGTGGGGCCCTCATGATGGCATTCGTGCCCTTATAAGAAGAGACACCATAGAGTTTCTTCTCTTAATCTCTCTGCCACATGAGGAACACAGCCAGAGGGAGGCTATCTTCAAGCCAGGAAGAGGGACCTCACCAGAACCCAACCAGGCTGGTACTGTGATCTCAGACTTCCAGCCTCCAGAACTGTGAGAAATAAATTTCTGTTGTTTTTAAGCTGCCCAGTCCCTGGTATTGGCCCAAGCTAAGCCAAAATTTCATAGAAGGAAACCTCAGAAAATGGTTTTTCCTCCTTCCAGGTGGCAAAGAAAACGGTTGCAATTTATCGTCCTCATAGTACTTATGCTTATCCTTCACGATTCCCTTATGCATTAACCTGTTCAGTGTCCGGCTCCCGTGTGGGCCAGGTCTGGAGAGCGGACACTTTGCTTGTCTGTTCACTGCTGAATCCTCAGAAGTAAAAGACTGACACCTCCCTAGGGAGCCCACGGATGGCTGGGACATCAGTCCTGAGACAGGAGCAGCTGGACTCGGGAGGCCTGTGCCTTCCTCTCCTCCTCAGCCTGGTTATATCGACTTCAACCTCCTTCCCCGTCAAACTTGGAAATCGGGGCTGACAGATCTTGGAGGCAATCAAATGCAACCTTCATTTTACAGATAAGGAATTTGACACTCAATGGGGTATTCAGTAGATTTCACAAGTAGTAAAATCAAAAGTTTTCCTCTTTTGTTTCCATATTTAGTCCTGAAACATGCTAGTCCCTGGCAAAAGTCTGTGGTGTTCCTTCCTTGCCTGCCTTTTCATGACTGTCAGTTGAGACTTAGCTATTTCTGCTGTCTTGAGAGTTCTTGATTGAGACTAAATAATAGTCAACCATATGCAATTCCGAACTGATTAAGTAACACAGGAAGTATGGCCAGTTCTTATCATTAACTTAGAAGCTGCATTCGTGTTACTGATACCTAAGGAATTTCTCCTAAGCATTACTTTAAAAATCAATATTTCTTAGAAGACTGCTAAAAAGCAGTATATAGGCACAGTGTTTCCAATTTGTAAGCATTTTTTATGTTTATGATAGATTATATGTAAAAGGTGACAGTGGTACGGCAAAATGGTCAATAATCTTTGGTTATTTCTATAAACTTAAAAATATAGTGATTACTGTTAAATGCCACACTCCTTACCCGTATGATACTCATTTTTCAAAACAATGCTTTCTACTAGACAAAGCATGAAAAGGCACTTGAACACTTGATGAGAAATGGCCTGTACAAAAATGGCTATAGCTTCCTCTGGGTCAAAACGCTATTGATCAGGACTAAGACAAATGCTCAGTTTTACTCAGTCTCCATGACAACTTATTATTCCATACTTAACAAATGGTTTCTCACAGCAAAACCTGCTCTTTCGAAATCACAGAATTCTCCATATAATTTGAGATACGATGAAACTAAAGCATTCAAATATTACCCAAAATTTTATTTTTAGCTCTTAAAAATTGACAGAAGGGCAGACATTTATAGATCTTTCTGGTAACTCGGGATCATTTGGCAGGGTCTCTTACCTGCAAGACTGCAAACATGCAATGCTGCTCCTATCCAGAGAAAAGCTTTAGCAGAAAATACCAGTGGGCTATTTGGTGCCAAAGTCACCTCATTGTTCTAGATAAAATCTCTGCACATCCTCTTTGATTTAATCCACAGAAGCCTAATCCAGCGTAACCACTAAATTACTCTTAAACCTCCCCCATCACAAATCTTCCTAAGAATTCCTTGCACTGAAAAGTCTAATTTATACCATTTCAAACCTTCACTTCGGTATTTTCTGATTGCCAGCACATAGTTAACACCAAAAAAGATGAATATTTTTGTTGACTATTTCAGGATAAGACACCCCACAATAAATTTTATTTTAATCTAATGAGAAACTGATACCTGAGAGTAAGCTGATCTATTAACCTTATTTTCTCACATTATGATGAGGAAACAAGGGAAGACTCTTCAGCCAATAATAATGAGACTTTTATAAGATCTCCTTCTGGAAGGTCCCCTACCAAGTTACTATTATGAACCTAACAGCCCATTCTCTATCTCAGATGGGAGCCACTTCCTTTTTGAAAATTTTATATTGCAGGGAGGTGTCAGTGGGAAGAACATTTGGAAGTAGAACGAGACAAAGGGTACGGCTGACAGCAAGGCAAAGGGTAAAGACCAAATGGCAACTGTTAAAGGTTTATCAGCCCTTTTATCCTAAATTAGACATATGGCATTCCTTTGTTCTCTGTTGTAGATGAAAACACAAGCTGGAAACGTGATACATTTGTGACTGTTTTAAGCACAGTGTATTTTATCAAAAGCACTTAATTTTATTAAACATTTTCATTTTCAACTCGCTTTTTTACTTTATGAACTTTTAATGCATAACCCAGCTATGAAATGACATCTCTGGCAGCTGTAGTAGGAAAGAGCACTGCAATTAGAGTAGGAAGTTCTGGAGTCCCAACTCTGACAGTGAGCCAATCACAGCCTCTCCTTGTCTACAAAATCAGCGGAGTTAATACCTTCCCCCACAGAGCTGTGGGCATTCACCATGCATGTGTAAGACCTAGTAAGCTGCTGACATGAGCGCTAGGTATTTTTATTTGCAGGCATTGGCCTGGTGACTTACAGGTTTTCCCCCCAAGGGAATTAAAATTTTATAGTTTTAATATGCTTTCTGAAAAGAATAAATACAGTATGAAGATTCAAGTATTGGGATAGCTGCTTCAAGACTCCAATAAAAGGATGAATTATGTTTCTCTTAGAATTGAGATAGCTTACTATCATTTGAGAACTTTTCAGTGGGTTTCACATTTTTCTCCGTCAATTTCCACAATTACCCCTGTCTCTTCCTCTAAAAGGATCAAAGACATTCAGTAAATTTGCCTTTAGAAGCCAAATGTGGAACTTGTGTGCTTATTCCAAAATCAGAACAATTCCTAATGGAAATGTAAAGTGTTTAACATAAACTAAACTTTTAAAAAAATTATTATTTTTGCTGTACGCGGTCCTCTGACTGTTGTGGCCTCTCCTGTTGCGGAGCACAGGCTCCAGACGCGCAGGCTCAGCGGCCATGGCTCACGGGCTCAGCTGCTCCGTGGCATGTGGGATCTTCCCGGACCGGGGCACGAACCCGTGTCCCCTGCATCGGCAGGTGGACTCTCAACCACTGCGCCACCAGGGAAGCCCCAACATAAACTAATCTTTAAGAGTCGGTCCCTTTCCAATAATGGGCAGGCACATCCTGGTAAACACTCCTTGAGAAGACATTACAA
Source organism: Neophocaena asiaeorientalis asiaeorientalis (assembly GCF_003031525.2). Taxonomy (NCBI): domain Eukaryota; kingdom Metazoa; phylum Chordata; class Mammalia; order Artiodactyla; family Phocoenidae; genus Neophocaena; species Neophocaena asiaeorientalis. The sequence goes on from NW_020174551.1 coordinate 3,871,388, forward strand.
CTGGTATACAATTAACTAATGCCTACCATTTCTAGCCAAAATTTTAAATCCTCCATTTTCCCTTCTTTGAGTCTGTCTAGGAGGAGAAAAAATTTAACCTGTAACTATCAAAATATGTCTTTTATTCAAAGAAATAATAGTACCATTTCTTTTAAGTCCCTTGACCTCAGTTTATTAGGGTCAGAAAGTTAATTTGTTTTTTGTCAGCAAAGGTGCTGTAAGTTTGTGTTTATTTTAAAGAGAGAGATCTCTAAAACCCCAGTGGGATCTCTGAGGCCGTACAAAGAGGCACAGATTACAATGCAGGCAACTCCCCTCCCCCCAAAAACTAAACCTGGACGTCTTTTAAATTTTTAGTTTGCCCTGTGTCGTTTCTTTCGCAATCATAAACAACCTCATAAACATGAATGTCTTTTATTATGAAAATTGCTGTTACATTACAGCCAACATTCCAAAACATTATTTTACTAAACACTTGTCTTGATTATAAAGTAGAGCAGAAACCATGATCCTTTTCCAAAATCGATTAACATCTGTAGATATTAACACAAAGCAGGAGGAGGACACTCCGTACGCTCACCCTGGTGTGTAGGAGATGAGATGGCGAAGAGCACCTACGTAATCCAAAACAGCTACTAGTGTTACTTGTACAGTGTAAACCAAACACTTACAATAGGACATTAAAAAAAAAAAAAAAGCAAAACGCTAAAGGGTTGAGGTGTCACAACACTTTTGAGATGGGAGAAGCCAAAGCGAGTTTCCTCTTTCTTCTCCTCTGTGAGTTCAGTGCAAGGTACAGGGAAGAACCACAACACCAGGTCAAGGATGGATGCAGTTCTTTGCTTCTGTATTTTCCAGTCTCTAGTTCTGCTTCAAAACACAGCCTGCATGCAAAAGCTCTTCAGGCTCTCATTCACAGGCCCCGGAATACAGCGTTTGCACGCGGATGAATGAGGTTCTGCAGCAGCTCGGAGTTAGTGTCTGAATTCCAGTGTATTCACTCTGTAGCATTGTAAGGAATCCAAGAACAAAATTCCTATGTTCTTTCTAGTCGGGAGGCAGAAGACTCCTATTTGGATGTGCTCCAGGTCTGGGGTCAGGGTATGGTAGAAGTAACTGCATAGAACCTCTCCCATCATGAATACCCTGGTGGGAAAGCTTAGAAAAAGTTAAAATTTCAGTTTAAAAGTTCCTCTTTTCCCTCCCTCAGCAAAGAAGCATGGTGCACACATGACTGCGAGGAATTTTGGAAGGCATAGTGTGGCTACTATAGTTTCAAGTACAATCTGCTTCTTGCAAAGGGGTCTGGGGTAACTGCAGGCAAACCGGAAACTCAAAAATATTCATCAACCTCTTTAATGTAAGAAGCTATACCGAGAATTTTTTCTCACAACTTCATGAGCTGGCATACTCTTTACTGTAGGAAGGGTCCTCTTTTTTCCAACAGCAGATGTATGACATTTGGGGAACTTAACACAGGCCAGGGACTGGTCTAATCTGATTTCTACCTCCTTTTCAATCCTCCCTTTAAACTATACAGTCTTTTATTCTGGGCTCAGAGCTCCGATCATTAGCAAGGCTCAGAGATAACAACCAAAATAATACAACGTCCTAATTTCAACACTGTTCTTTTTTGCCACTACAGGAAGATGCCAGATGGTGCTAAAACACTTTGAATAGATAATCCAGTTGTCAAGCTGTTATGCAGCCTAGTTAAGCTTCTCACGCTGGATCTGGTAGTAACATGCCTGAAAAAAAGTTCAAAACCATTTAAATTTTACTTTAAAAGAAATTACATAAATATAACAATGCACATGGGACTAAGAAAGGAAATCCTTTATTAACGCTGATAGCTCAACTAAACCAGTTGCTTCCATTTTTCCCTGTTTCCTTCCAGTCCCCCTACCCTATCCCATGTCTATTTTGCCAAGTTATAATGAGTAGAAATAAAATTTTGTAAAATTCCCTCTGATTCTAAAACAGACAAAAAATTTTTAACAAGCTGTATAATATTCTTCATTAAGCAGAAATACCTTAATTTGTGAAGCCACTATTGACTGGACATGTAGAATATGCTGATGATCGACGTAAGGTACACAAACAACTATAATCAGAATCACCTAGCATGTCTGATAAACACACAGGTTCAGATTAAGCATCATTCCAGACCTAGTGAGTCAGAATTTCCTGGAATGCATTTTTAAGAAGCATCTCCAAGTGATTCTGAAAGTATCCAGGTTTGAGAGTTCCACTACAAAGAACACCTCATCCAAATAATATACAGTGTATTCCATTCTTTAATTCCGTGGGATAAATCACTAGGAGTAGGACTACTCAAACTCTAGAAACATTTTTGATGTTGTTGATATAAATGTTAATAACAACTGTTTTCTAAAAGGGTGATTTACTCTTTATCAGCAATGTGGGACTAATTCTGATTTCACTATAACCCCACCAGCCCTGGGTATAATTTTATAACACTTTTGCTAATTTAGCAGGGACAAAATGGCACTTTCTTTAAATCTGCAGTGAGGTTGAGCGTTTTCTTTTATATAAATATATTAATTCATTTCTTCCTTGGTGATATGTTTAGAGATGATCTTCATATAACATAAATACTAATAATGTAAGTCATTGGTAGCCAATATTTTCCCCAGTTGTCCCCTCCCTTTTCAGTTTATTTGCTATAAATGTTAATGATATTTAAGTTGAAAAGTTTAAACAATTAGCCCAAGCCAGAAAACTGACGTTAAATTCTAGTTTTTCTCATTTTAATTTGCCTGTCTTTTCTTCTGTCTCCCTTTTTGTATATTTAAACCTTACTAAGGCATCTGTAATTCGCTACGTGAGTGATTCCACCCTCCCTCCAAAACTGCTAATAAGCTCTTCCAATACTTTGACCATTTATTATATAATTCTCTTTTCCATTTTTGTTCGATGTTTCCATTTTCATATGTCAAATTTTTATTATAATACTGCCTATACAGGAGCTATCCCTTCCACTAAGGTATTTGTCTATTCCTATGACAGTAACATACTATCTTAATTATTATAATTTCATAACATTTGATTAACTGACACAGTGGGTCTGTTCTGCCTTTCTTTTTTTCAGAAGTGTTTTTGCCATTTTCTATTTGCTATTCTTCCAATAAACTTCACAATGATTGTATCAAATTCCAAGAAAAATCAAGGCAGGGGAACTGAAATGACTTCCAACAATCCCTACAGAGCACCCAGATCAGAGAATCTCATTTGTAACCTACTGGTTACAATAAATGGGAAAGAAAGAAGATACGATTCATATTCGTTACATACCTACTGCCTTCTGTGTTTTACCTTAATTCCATTAAATAGCTCTACTGTTGAATGTTTTTTTGGACACTAAGAATTCTTTCTGTTTCCTTTTTAAAGTTACATTTATATAGATGGTCTACATTTATAAGGATTTGTAACAATTTGAATGATCAAGTTACAGGGAAGATTGGTTAATGAATAATTTGCTTTAGTATTTTGAGAATGATTCTACTTTAATATGTTATCATATTTTAAAATATTAACAGTATGTGCTCTAAAGGCACTTAATGTTTGCATTAAGGTTTTATATAAAAGGTTAATGATAGATTCATAATATGATAAGTGAAGGAGAGATTTTAACATAAAAAATATTAAATAATATCTATACTTTACCTTCAAAGTGGTGAACATTATACCCTGTTCCCCATGCTGAAGATATGGGTCCATGAGATCCTCAATGAGGTGTACTTCAGAGCCTAAATTCCTAATCCTGCCCAACAAGAAAAAGATATTGAGTTATTTCCATTTATATGTACATCCTACTTCTGAATCTATTTGAAAGGAAAAGAAAGAACAGCTCAAGAAAAAGGTAACACCGTCATGAAAAGGGTTAACAGAAATGAACTGTTTTTCCAGTGGGGGAGCATGTTCCTGTCATCAGCTCAGAAAAGCAAGGGGCAGACTTGTTAAAATAATGTCACTGATATTAAATAAAGTCAGAAGAGATTGGTCACCTGGCCCGTAGCACCACATATAAGAAAACAGGAAACAAATCATCCATGGACCACAAGAAGTCTTCCTGAAGTGATGCCAGGACACTCTGAGAGATTTCTTCAAAAGTCTGCTGGATGACTTTAAGTTTGTCTGATGGGGTAAATGTTGTGCTGTTGTTAAAAAGAAAATTAAAAAATAAAAATAAATGACGAAAAGATATCTTATGGTTTTCTTAATAGAGCCATTTGATGCTAATTGTTTGATACAAATATACCCTCTTAGGGCTCACGTGCCTTAAGTTGGATACATCAGGCAAAAGGAGTCACTGGAAGGGATGATCCCTGTAATCCTATGGTCCTTTGAGGAAAGAAGCCTCCAACTATCAATGGTTCACATGAAAGAATTCACTAAGTCATAGATCATCTCCTTTTACCCATGTGGAACCTTATTTTCCTAATACATGCTCTTCTCTGAGTAAGAAGTTTGGTTAATTTCCATTTGGCTAAAGATACGATTATGTAGATAAATTGCTGGGTAGGTTCTCCACCACTTTCGAAAATGCAAGGGACTTGTAGAACAAAAGGTAAATGTCTCAGAGTCTTTCTGATCTTCAGGCTGAGTTTGACACCATCTTGGGGGGTTGGGGGGTGGGGTTAGAGCTTAGGTAAAGATAAGATCTCATCAGTATCTTAATAGACTAACCGCTCCTTTGATTTATGTAATTTTCAACAAATTAGAGATTACCTGATCTGCTGTAGACATTCTACAGCTGAGGCAAAACAAGCATCTTTTGTGGTTGGCAAAACCTGCAAAAAAAGAATTTATAAAGGTCAAAGAGGAAAGCTGTCTTATGCAGCAACAAGAAACATAAATGATACCAATGGCAGAATGCAGATCTTCAGTGAATAACTCATGCTTGGGTATTATATTACCGAAGTAAAACAGAAACTGTTTTGCTATCTCGAATCCCCCCACACCAAATAAAAACATATTTGCTGAGGAAACTAAAATCCACTATACCTTTTTACTCTCTCCAAGGATTGACAAGGTCACTGGCCAAAATTTCCTAAAACGAAATCCATACATTGTTAATACAAGTTGTTCCTTATGGTAAATTAGTCCCCATAAAAACAGTTAATGACTAGATTGACTTCCCTGTCCTCATTTAAAGTAACTATTCCACAGTTCCTTCATTTTTACTATTAAACCATTCCACTGAAAAAAATCTACTTTCCAATTAAGGCTCATTCACTTTTTTCTGATAGCACAAATATATAACTATTGGGTGTTGGGGTGATCAGTTTTATCCTAACACTTCTAGAAAGTACAATCACTTAGTATTTCCTTGGACTAACAAGAAACAATGCCCTACAACAAAAAAGGGCACTTCTAAACTTTTACATGAGAAATTGTAGATGGGGAGGGAGGGAAGAGAAGAGAAAAGAAGGGAAAGAAGAACGCCAAAGACTGAATACAATTAATTCTCTGAAAATGTGAAAATATGTATTTTGCTTTGAAGAACTGCAAAATATCAAGCAGGATAACTCAAATTATTTACTTATATTCAGAAGAATAATCACATTTCAAACTCATGTCTAAAAACTCTCAGAAATAAAGATTTTAAAACATCACTATTTTGCTGAAGACAGATATGCAATAGGTAAATAAACTGCAAATCATATATACAATTAGGTATCAAAGTACCAAATTCCCGATAATGCTGTTTGCATGTTGAGTTAAAACAATTAGGTTCCATTCATAATTACTGTACTGACCTCTGCACCCCGAGGAAGCCCAAAAGAGCAATGTCTGGCTGCTTATTTAGTCGGAGAACACATTCCCAGTAAACATCCTCCTCACGATCATTATCCAGGGCATAAAGCATGAACAGCGGTGGGTAGAGCCGAGGTAGGAGCACAGGAAGCAGTAACCCAGAACCTGTTACCACGTAACTACAAAATATTGGAGAGAGAGGGAGGAGCATTAATCTTAAAATTGAAAACAGAATCAAACATGGAGCTTTATCTTCTAGAACTTGAAAGTAAAGATGGGAATTTTTGAGTAAGGAAGCAGTTATATTCCTTCTTTTATGTAAGAAGTTAACATGAGAAGTCTACCTATGGCCCCAGAGTTTTGTCTTGGGCCAACTGTGAATTCTTATCATAAACTCAAAATCTAATTGAAAGCCCACTCTGTTTCCATTTTAAGGCTGATTTCTCTGTTGTTCTAGGGCAGAATGATTTACTTTGCTCAGCAGCCTTTGTGCCCAGTCATTTGTAGTTACAGTTTCATGGGGTTTGGCTAACATAACTTGAGACCTAAAAAGAACCTCAGAGATCACGAAGTCCAGCCATATCATTTTATTTATTTTTAAATTTTTTTTTATATTTTAAATAAATTTATTTATTTTTGGCCACGTTGGGTCTTCGTTGCTGCATGTGGGCTTTCTCTAGTTGCAGAGAGCGGGAGCTACTCTTTGCTGCGGTGCGCGGGCTTCTCATTGAGGTGGCTTCTCTTGTTGTGGAGCACAGGCTCTAGGTGTGTGGGCTTCAGTAGCTGTGGCTCGCGGGCTCTAGAGCGCAGGCTCAGTAGTTGTGGAGCATGGACTTAATTGCTTTGCGGCATGTGGGATCTTCCCGGACCAGGGCTCGAACCTGTGTCCCCTGCATTGGTAGGCGGATTCTTAACCACTGTGCCACCAGGGAAGCCCCCAACCGTATCATTTTAAAAAGAAGGAAACAGATCCAGAGAAAACAACTTTTCCTGGGATTCTTTGCATAAGATCACTTGGTCCCCACCCCCTTTCTCACCATCTCCACCCAGCTCCACTCACCCTGGCTCTGGTGATTCAGATCTGGAATCTGACTTCCCCGTGCAAAAGGATTTTCTTTCAGTTGGCAGAGGAGCAGAGAGAGGAATTGTGGTGCCCTCTTCAGGAAGCTCAGGAAATAAGAACCTAAGGAAGAATAACGAATATCATTACACAATTACACCTCTAGAGTGGATAAAAAGAGTAAAAACACATTTCCATTATTTAATCTTTTAAGGACCAATAAAACCAAACTTTCTATCAACTAAATAAGTCAGTTTCCTTAGAGTCTTAACTGATGCTTCTTACAGGATAAAATTAAGAATGTAGCTAATGGGGCTTCCCTGGTGGCGCAGTGGTTGAGAGTCCGCCTGCCGATGCATAACACCAGTAAAAAATCTATTTGTTCTGTTTTTTCTGTCTAGTTACTAAAGAATGAACAATTCTGATCTATATTATATATGTTTTTCTTACTGGCAAATCTCATCTGAGGTCAACGTGTATTGACTCTTCAAGCAGAGATCACTGCTTTCAGAATATAAACAATTAAATGTCCAACGTTAAGAAAAAATGAAAACTCAATTCATGCAAAAATTAAAAAATTTTTTTAAAAAGCCAAGCTGTTGAAAAACTTTTCCAAATGATTGAGCTGCTAAATTGTTGAGGACTTTTTCCCTAGGCATTGAATTCTCCCTGGATTTTATTTCCCACCTCTAGTATGCAAATGGTGGATTTTAACCATAAACAAGTTTATTGTCCTCTTTATTTTTACAGACTTAAACCTTAACTCTTACAGGCAGTTTGCAATCTTCTGTATTTTTGTAGACTTATACCATGCCCCTGCCCCGATTTTATAGTGGAGAAAATTTAAAAGTTCAGGGAACTTATCTTCACTTCACCCATCTAAGCTAATGTCAGAGCTGAAACAATCCTAGCCCAGCGATCTTTTTAGTAGATAACACTGCCCCCTCCAAACTGAAACATTTCCAAATGCATTTATCAGTTTTGAGGCTAAATAATATAAGGAGGTTTTTCTGGGACAAGTTCATAAACTTTTGTATAACTATCTCAATACAGCGTTTACTTGTTGGCTTAAATCCAGTAAAATATCTTGAATTTCATAAGTTCCAAACTTGCTTGCTGCCTGAACCTCTCCTTCGAAAAGATGCTTGCTTGCTTTCTCACCTTCTTCAAAGTCTCCGCTCAGATATTACCTTATTAGTCATGTCTCCTTGACCTTCCGTTTAAAATAGCAGCATCTCACCTCCAGCTCCATTCTCTTCCCCTCCATCACATGAATCATTATCTCACTTACTACATATTCTGTTTACTCTGTCCCCAGTAGAACGGAAGCCCCATGAGAGTACAGATTTTCTCTCTCTCTCTTTCTTTTGGGGGGTTGGTTTACTGATAAATTCCTCCAAGGGCCAGAATGGTGGCTAACACGTAGATGCACTCAAACATTTGTTGAATGAGTGAACAAACAGGCTATTGTCGAGGAATAGGACATAAACACTCAGGGCTAAAGCTTCGTATTAGACTTTATCTTCTCTGTGGTTAGGTTTTAGAGACGTGATTTTTCCTAGAGATTAAATCCAAATAAGACTACTATATTTCATACCAAAATTGGTATTAAAAAATTTTATTTTAGCCTTCTATCATACCCAATGAGTAAGAAAGACATAAAGGGAGTAAGTTACAATGGCTAACGTCCATCTTTTTTATAGTTATAGAATAAACACAAAGTAAAAACATGTTTTCATTATTTAATCTATTGAAGGATCTGTGGCATAAAACCATTTTCTTGATGACTTCAGTGAAATGATCTCTCACCTCACCAGCTGGAAAATTCGCTTCAGGTAGGACGTAATCTCCTTCACAGCCTCCTGCAGCAGCCGGCGGTTGGCTCCCACACCCACATATGTCATTCTATACACTGCAACCAGTGTCTCCACGAGCCTGCCCAGTGGGTGCAGAGGAGTGTCGCAGGCCTGAGCAGCAAGAGAACCGATGCAGCCAGTCAGTGTGCACTAACAGCAGAAACAACTGATCGACCAAAAAGAAACACTTTCATAAATGATGAGCAATTTTCAAACTGTCAAGAGTCTACTTTTGGACCAGGAAAATTTAAATACTTCAACTTTTCTAAAGTGTTGAGTCTACTCAAATTATATGCAGTAGGAGTTCTTATTCTGAAAGAATCCTTTTAACATTTTGGGAAGATAGCTTTGGATATACTGATAAAGAATATTAAAAGAAAGGTTCTAAGGGAATTCCCTGGAGGTCTAGTGGTTAGGACTCCACTCTTCCACTGCAGGGGGCACAGGTTCGATCCCTGGTCAGGGAACTAGGATCCCAAATGCTACATGGCACGGCTGAAGGAAAAAAAAGAAAAGAAAAGAAAAGAAAGGTTCTGATATACCATAAACATCATGAAAAATATATGAAATGTTACTTTCCAGAAAACTGAATAATGACAGTTGATTATGCTCTGAAACAATCACTGTTCAGTTCCCTTGATTTCTTCTAATACTCCTTCCTGTACCCCCATGTCAATACATGTCATTCTTTAAACTGTGGGCTAATCTCACAGGGTTTGAGAAGGAAGCAAAGACAGCATAACCATGGGGTGAAGGCAGCATGCTTTATTTATACAATCTCTAGTTTGCTAACGTTACAAACAAAAAGCCATTATAAACTCTGACCCTAGATGTCCAGAACCCCCTTGAACACTTTATAAAATTTATAAAGTTCTATCATAATAGGTCAATCTTTAGGGAGAAATGTGCTTTTAGTAGTCAGAGAACTAACAAAAGACATACCTCGACAGCAAAAACAGGATATGAGTAACAATAAGCTGTGAGTACATTTGAATGATATATCATGTCAGTTGTATCATTAATTCACAAGGCTGGTATGGTTTTGACTGTTGTTTACCTTTATTAAATATTTCTTGATGTCATCATATTTCTCCACAGAGAAGGCACCAACATGCTGAGGAATGAATTCCAAACTCTCTAGTGTCTGAGTCTGTGAACGACTTAATATCTCTGGACTATAAAAAGAGAAAAGAAAGCCTATCATATATTTCAAGAAAGCAAGATAATTGTAAGTGCACGTGAAGCACAGTCACCAACTAAGGATGAAATGGAGCACCCAGCACAGTGTTCAGCCCAAATGTGTGCATAACTGGTAACTGACCTGCTGTTAGGTTTATGTAACAGTCATTCAAAGTAGCATTTAATGTTACTCCACACCAACCACAATAAATTAATGAAGATGTTGCACCAATAGAAACCATGGTGTTGGAAAATACTATTACGTTAGCTTGAAGAGAAAACTGGCGATAGACTTGTTAGTGATAATAAAAATGGCATAAAGGGGAGAGGGAGAGCTAAGGATTAAGGAAAATAAATCAAATGGCAAAGGCTGAAATGGAAATGAGCTCAAGAAGTAAGGAGATAATGTGGATGCCACAACAGTGGTGCGGTAAGCACACAATGGGTAAAAGGGAAGCTCCGGATGAAGAGGCTAAGATAAAACACATACTAGTCATCAACTGAAATTTCTGGTAATGGCACTCTATTAGATTACAATCAATAAGAAATTAGAAACAGTGTACAATTATCATTATGATACTGATTTAGATAAACAAATAAGACCTTTGTGGCAGCAATGTGGTTTTATACAAAAGTTCTTTCATTCTTACTTCTTGGAAACACCCAACAAGAGTTAACCAAGGTTAACTGTAGGGCTCAAGTCTCAATGTCTATGCACATGGGCTCTATCAGAGAAGGGTGACCAACTGCATCCCACACAAGGGCAGGTCCACAGCTTTAATCAATCCTGGGAGTTTCCATTTTTTCTACTGATAGAAAGAGTAGGAGGTAAAAATTATAAACTTCATGAATGAAACACTATAATCAATTCCCATTTATCCCAAACACAGGAAAAAACAAAACAAAACTTTCTTCCTATACTGTAGGGATTAGCAAGTTCTTTAGATATGAATGCTAGTCAATGCCTGCAGAAGTGACCGGCCAAGTTAAATAAGGAAACATGAAGAATGGTAGATGGAAAAAAACAAAAGCAGGAAAAAGGAAAAGGAGAAAAGGGAAGAAAATAAGAAAAAAGTAGAAAAAGAGAAATGAAAAGTACATCTGTAATTTTTCTTTCAGCACTTCAAAATTGTTGTGTGACTTCCTTTTGACCACCAAGGTTTCTGACAAGTATGCAGCCATTTGAATTGCTGTTTTCATATACGTAATGCAAAAGTTTTCTCTATCTGCTTTCAAGATTTTTTTCCTTCCAATTTGAATGTAACACGTCTGTACATGGATATTTGTTTTTTTCTAGGATGCAGTTTGTTCAGCTTCTTGAATGTGTAGGTTTATGTCTTTCACCAAACTTGGGACCCTTTCAACCACTATTTATTCAAATATTTTTTCAGCCCCACAATTTTTCTCCTTTCCTTCTGGTATTCCAAGGACACAAATATTAGACTCTCAGGTCCTTAGAGCTCTATTCACTTTTTTTTCATGTTCTGTTGTTCATTTTAAATAATTTCTACCAATCTATTTTCACATTTACTGACTCTTCTGCTGTAATCTCTAATCTGCTACTGACCCCACCCAGTGATTTTTAAAATTTTGGTTACTGTATTTTTCAAATCAAAAATTTTGATTCGGTTCATCTTTGTATCTTCTATTTCTTTGCTGATACTTTCAATTTTAATATTTGTTTCAAGGATGTTTGCAATTGCTCATTTGAGCATTTTTATAATAGCTGCTTTAAAGTTCTTGTCAGATAATTCCAAAATCTATGGTAGGGGGTTGTTGATGTCTATGGTTTGTCCTTCCCCAAATGAGTTGAGGTTTTCATGGTTCTTTCATTGCCACGTAATTTTGGTTTATTTCCTGGACATTTTGAGTTTTATGTTACGAGATTTTGTGTCTTGTTTATATCCTAATGGAGAATGTTGCCATCCATAACATAGTAAACATAGTAGAACTGAAACTGTTACCTTTACAAGGACCTGCTTATAAAGTTGGCCCTTGGCTGGTACCTGGGAACTAAGCTTTCTAAAAGTTCCCTATACTAATATGAAACATTTCCTAACTGATAAGGATATTTTGCTGTCCATAGACTGTACTAAAGTGATTTGTGGTGAACATCTGCTTCCTTCTGGGACTATGGAATTTTGGTAGTTGCTAAGCACAGGATGCCTATGTGACTAGTCCCCAGTAAAAATCTGGGGCACTGCATCTCTGATGGGCTTCCCTGAGCAGAAACATTGTATATGTGTGGCTGCATTTTACTGCTCTGGCAGAGAGTGTGCTCTGTGTGACCCCTCAGAGAAAGGACAGAGCATGGGAAGCTTGCACATGGGTTCCTCCAGACTCTGCCTGTGTCTTCTTCCCTTACGATTGGGCTGTGGAACCTTACTGTGTTGCTGTAATAACTTAGCTGCGAGTACGACTATATGTTGAGTCTTATGAGTCTGTCTAGTGAATCACTGAATGTGTAGGTGATTTGGAAATCTCTGAAACAGCTGATACTTTTGTTTCAGCCATCTGTGGGCTGTGGTTCCAATGTCAGTTCACTTCTCAAGGGCTTTGCAGTCCTATCTGGGTCTTTCTGTGAGTACCACTGAGGTGTTAGTCTGGGACCTAGGTAGAAGTCAACTTAGTAGCTGAGTTCTCAAAGTGTTTGGCTGATTCGGATCAAATCCACGCATGCAGGTCTGGGGTGAATCCAGGAGTTCATGAACAACTTTACAGGGTTGTTTTCCAGAGCTCCTCTCTTTCCATGACCTTCCCAGCATTTTCTGATTCCCCTTGTAGGTCCTCCAGCCAGAAACTGCCCACTTCCATGAAGTGGTAGGAGGATAGAGAGAGAGGCCAAAGAGCAATGAGGTTTGGCCAGGACCAAATGATTCATCAAGGGAGAAGAAGGGTCCACTCCTGCAAGAGTGCTGGCTCCTGTACGCATCCAGTTTCATGGCTGCTCCAGCCACAGCTATCGCTGCCCCTGCCACAGGAGTGCCTGCAGGCTGAGGCATGAGAAAGTGGAGAAAGAGGAGAGAGAGAAAACCCAGTGTACCTCTTCCACTCTTTCTGAGCTTTAGGAAGTCTCTTTTCTGCATCTTGAGCCAGAAAGAGAGGGGTTTTTCTAGATCTCTGTCTGTCTGCACCACAGTGCTTGCTTCTAGTTTCAGGTTATACTGGGTTTAGGATGAGGAATATTGAAGTTAAGAAACCCAGTAAATTCACCACTGGTTGGGTGGTACTCTAAATTCAGCTGCTCTTCCCCAAAACACCTGCTGATATTTACTTTTCAGAGTTTCAAATAAATGTCCATGCATTCTGCCTAGGTTTTATAGTTAAGTTCAGTAGCAAATACAAGGAGGTGTGTTTTATCCATCCTTACCCAGAAGTACATAATTGACTTTTAAGTTATATTTAAAAACTAAATGTGGGAAGCCTTGACAACTTACTGGTTTTAAGTTTCGTCTTCCTACCAGGCTCTGCCCTATGCTGGGCAGGCATTCACGCACCTGTCTCTGTGTTGGCGCCGACTGGTAGTCAGGGCCACAGCAATATTGTCCCACGCTTTCCAAACTTCCCCTTGGCCTGGGTTCTCACAGCCAAGCTGATGCCAACATTCATCAAACACTGCTTTCCACTTCTCATCAGCCGGCACTGCCAGGTTTCCAAGCTTCCTGCTAATAAGGTCACGTCAGCCTCTCATTAATCACTTATTTTGTGCAAAAATCCTGAAGAACAGAAACTTTCTAATATACAACTGCAAATACTTCTGTGACAAAAACTGCCTAAACTGATGGTGGTTCCATTGTTTAAAAACTGAATAAAAATTTAAATCGATGGTTTTTAGCTACTTAGGGTGTATTAGATACTAAAGTATATGAATTAAGTAGGAAGCACGTCAGAACTGACTCCTTTGCTTTCTACATTTCCATAGAATTGATGTTGCAAAATTGATCCTTGCTAAAATGAGGACTTCCTGTGCCTTGCACATCTCATACTGAGAACTGTGAAATGCATTACATACTGGGTTCTAAAAATACTAAGAATAAACATGGTACAGAAAGTATATCAAGCTCCCATGAAAACAAAGAATCTGAGTTGCTGTCAAAATACAAAAACGAAGCTAAAGCTAGAAACAATAAAGGGAAATAAACATATGCCAAAAACTTGGAGGAAAAACATCATACACTTCAAGACTTTGACTTTTCCCAATATATGCAGTGTATCAGTGTATATATAGGATTGACCTTTACTTTTCAAAATCAAGTTGTGCAGGGCTTCCATTTAAAAATCTCTCTTTCAATCAACTTGGATACCTGCACCATTAACAGTAAGATTATTCCCGCACACAGAACTTTCATCATTTTAAACATTTAAGCTCTACAGCTATAAACTAAGCCAAGAATACAGATTTAGCTATCTATAGCAGTTTCAGTTTACAATTCAAGGTTATACATTGTTTAAAGACAAAAAGAATTTAAAAACTTGTCCTGCATTTGAAATATTAACCAGCTTTGATAAAAGCAAGACAACTCAAAACATTCAATAATTAATCCATAATTAACACTAGTTACTCACAAAACTTTAGGTCTGTCTTTATCACTCTCATACAGACTAGGCTTAAAGTACGTTCCAGTGATTTTTATCCCAGATCCCCATTCTCCACTAAAATAACCTTCAATGTAGTCTCCATTTGGCATAGTCAATGTTCCCTAGGTAAAGTCAGAAAAAATGTGGAATTAGAGGAAATATTTTCAATCTTAAAAATCAAGAAAAAAAAGCACTAAATGGTTAACATTTTCATTTTTCAATAGTCCCTAATTCTTTTAAAAAAGTTGTATGTACATGCATGTGCAAAAAGAGTGTATGAAAACAATCCGTGGATTAAAGAAAAATCACAGGAAAAATTGGTAAAATAGTTTTACCTGAATGAAATGAATACACAACTTATCTAAATTGATGCGACACTACTAAAGCAGTACTTAGAGGCAAATTTAAAGCTGTAAGCATTTATATTATAAAATAAGAAAGATCTCAAATCAGTAATCTAAAACTCCACCTCATAAAGTTAGAAAAAGCAAACTAAACCCAAAGCAAGAAGGAGATAATAAAAATTAGAGCAAAAATCAATGAGATAGAAAACAGAGAAAAATGAATGAAGCCAAAAGTTGCTTCTTTGAAAAGATATACAAACTTGACAAACAATAAGACTGATCAAGAAAAAAAGACACTTAACTAGATCAAGAAAAAAAGAGAGAAGACATAAAATTACAAAATCAAGAAATGGGACATTACACCAACCTTACAAAAATTAAAAAGGTTAGAAGGGAATACCAAGAGAACAACTTTATGCCAATAAATTAGGTAACTTAGATGAAATAGAAAAATTCCTTAAGAGGAACAAATTACCAAAAGTGCCTCAAGAAGAAATGAAAAGTCTGAATAGACTAATTAGAAGTAAGGAAATTAAATTAGAAATTAAAAACTTTCTCACCAAGTAATGCTCAGGCCAAGATGATTTCACTGGTGAATTCTCTAAAACATTTGAAGAAGCAATAATAACACTAAGGCTTTCCAAATTTTTTCCGAAAATGGAGAAGGAGGGAACCCTTCCCAACTCATTCTATGAGGCCAGTATTACCTCAGTACCAAAGACAAACATCATGAAAAAAGAAAACTATAAACATAAATATAATAAATACCTCATAAATATAAAAATCTTCACCAAAATATTAGCATTAATTCTAGCAATATATATAAAAAGGATTATATGCCATGACCAAGTATGATTTATCCCAGGAAAACAAGGTTGCTTTAACATCAGAAAAGCAGCCAATATAATATGCTGTATTAATAGCATAAAGAACAAAAACCACATAATCATCTCAATAGACACAGAAAAAGCCCTTTGACATAATCTAAAACCTGTTCATAATAAAAACTCTCAACAAACTAGGAATAGAATGGAACTATCTCTATCTGATGAATCTATGAAAAATCTTCAGCTACATTATACTTGAAGGTGGAAGATTTAATGCTTTTCCCCTAAAACAGGGAAAAAGGCAAGGATGTCCACTCTTACCACTTCTATTCAACATCTACTGGAGAGTGTAGCCAGTGCAGTCAGACAAGAAAAAAGAATCCTTCCAGACGGCAAAAGAAGAAGTAAAACTGTCTTTATTTGCAGACAACATGATCCTGTATGCAAGAAATCCTAAGAAATCCATTTTAAAAAATCCTACTAGAACTAATACATAAATTCAGCAAGGTTTCAGGATATAAGAACAAAACACAAAAATCAATTGTATTTTTATATAATAGCAATGAACAATCCAAAAATAAAATTAAGCAAACAATTCTCTCTATAATAGCATCAAAAAGGATGCTTAGGAATAAATTTAACCAAAGATATGCAAGAGATGCACATTGAAAACTACAAAACATTGCTGATAGAAATTAAAGAAGATCTAAATAAATGGAGAGACATTCCACATTCATGGATTGGAAGATTCAATATTATTAAGATGGTAATTCTTCGCATATTGATCTGTAGAGTAAAAATAATCCCTATAAAAATCACAGCAGGCTTTCTGCAGATTTTAACAAGCCAGTCCTAAAATTTATATGGAAAAGCAAAGGATCCAGAATAGCCACAATTATTATTAAAAAGAACAAAGTTGGAAAACTTACACTTCCTGATTCACAACTTACTAGAAACCTATAGTAGTCAAGACAGCATGGTACTGGCATAAGGAGAGACATGTAGATCACTGGAACATAATTCAGAGTCCAAAAATAAACACATTTTATAGTGAATTAACTTCAACAAAGGTGTCAAGAAAATACAATGGGAAAACTTGCTGACGCAATTGGATACCCACATGCAAAAAGATCAATTTAGACTTTTAATTCACATCATACACAAATTACCTCAAAGCTAAAACTATAAAACTTTTCAAAGAAAACACAGAAGAAAATCTTAGTAACCTTGAGTTAGGCAAAGATTTCTTAGATATGAAATCAAAAGCATAATTCATCATAAAGTTTTTTTGACAAACTGGACTTCATTAAAATTAAAAACTTTAGTACTTCAAAAGGCACTATTAAGAAAACAAAAAGACAATTCCAAAAAAAAAAAAAGAAAACAAAAAGACAAGACACAGACTACAAGAAAATATTTGTGAACCCTGTATGTGATAAAGAACTTATATCCAGCCTATATAAAGAAATCCTTAAAATTCAATAAGACTATAAACAAGCAAATTCTTAAAATACCTGAATATATATTTCACCAAAGAAGACAGATGAATGGCTAGTAAGTACATGAAGATATGCTCTATAATGAGTCTATTAGTCATTTAGGGAAAGTCAAATAAAACCATATCACTTTACACCCACTAGAATGACAAAGAGGAATAAAAGAAAATAAAAAATACTGCCAAAGATGTGAATAAATTAGAATCCTCATACACTGACGATGGGAATGTAAAGTGATGCAGCCACTTTGGAAAACAGTTTGACAGTTTCTTAATATGTTAAACATCAATTTTCCATACAACCCAGCAATTGCACTCCTAGGTATCCACCCAAGAGAAATGAAAACACATGTTCACACAAGAAGTTTTAAATGTAAATGGAAGAGAAACAGACTCACACATACAGAAAACAAACTTGTGGTTACCAAAGGGGAGTGGATGGTATAAGGACAAATTAGGGGTATGGGATTAACAGATACAAACAACTATATATGAAATAGATAAGCAATAAGGATATACTGGATAGCACAAGAAATTATACCCATTACCTTGTAATAACCTATAATGTAGTATAATCTGCAAAAATACTGAGTCATTATGCTATACACCTGAAACTAACACAATATTGTAAATCAACCATATTTCAACTAAAAAAAGAAGAAGAAAAGAAGAAGTTGCAGTCAACTTCAGTATACATAGTAGCCCAAAGTTGGAAACAGTCTAAAGTTGGAAATAATCCAATGCCCATCAACTGGTGAAGGGATAAACAAAATGTGGTTTTTATTCAGTAATAAAAAGGAATAAAGTACTGCGCATGCCACAATATAGAAAAACCTCAAAAACATACTAAATGTGAGAAGCCACAGGGAAGAGAATACTTGTTGTATGATTCCAATTATATGAAAGGACCTGAAAGGGCAAATCTATAGTTATAAAGTCCATCAGAGGTTGTCTGGGACTGGAAGAGGAACCAGGGAGTGACTGCAAATGGGCAGGAGATGGTGAAGGAAATCTTTTTGGGTGATGGAAATGATCTCAAACTGGATGGTGGTAATGGTTGCACAACTCTGCGTATTTACTAAAGATCATTGAAATGTGTGCTTAAAACAGGTGAATTTTATTATAGGTTAGCTTTTTTAAAGGTCAGGAAAAAATTAGTAAAAGATTATCAGAGAAAGAAAGAAGTTTCCAACCTTTCCACTCAGGGTCCAATCATCTGAAAATTCTCCCTCATAGATAGTATCATCTTCAGAAAGTAAAACTCCATTTCCCTATGTGAAGAAACAAAACAAAAATCACAACACATAAAACACACAGTAACTTAGGATACCCACAGTCACATCCCTCAGAGCCTTACATAATCTTAAGACAAGAAAAATAGTACTAGGAAAGGTAGAACAGATGAGTTAAAA
Organism: Neophocaena asiaeorientalis asiaeorientalis; assembly: GCF_003031525.2. Classification (NCBI taxonomy): domain Eukaryota; kingdom Metazoa; phylum Chordata; class Mammalia; order Artiodactyla; family Phocoenidae; genus Neophocaena; species Neophocaena asiaeorientalis. The sequence goes on from NW_020174551.1 coordinate 3,889,920, forward strand.
AGTTAAGGACATAGGAGTTTCAAAAAGTCAACAGTAACTATATGTAAAATATTCCACTCACCATCATTTTATTAAGGTGGAAGTTGCCTTCATAGTATAATCCAAACTGGGTAACTACCACACCATTCCCTTGACATACATCATCTTGCCACATTCCCATGTACTTCTCCCCTCTGCAAAGAAATAGGAGAAAAAAAAAAGAAATGAAATAAAAAATCAGTGATGATAAAGATGAGGTGGGGAAAAAACAATTATCACATGGGAGGTACCAAGCATCACCCCTAGGTTGGTATCTGTTCCATTTCTCTAGTCAAAGTGGTCAACTCTGTCTCCTCAAACATGGGACAATGTGATTGTAAAATATATCCTACTCAGAGCAATGTTCTCTCAGGAATTTAACATTATAGTCTACCAGACATAGATCTGTATATACTTCCAGTACTTCCTTGATAACTTTAAAATATTTAATTAATGCCAAGAATTCAACTCTAAATAATGTCACCAAAATGAGTCACTCAAAAGGTAGGCTCAAACCTATGCACAACATTTTCTCACCCAAAAGTTTACTAACTTAAAAGAAATGGGATTTATCATAAAAGAAGGTTCATTCTTCACCTACCCAAATGTCGAGAAACCTTACTAATCTCCACTAAAAAAATTAAAATTAGTACAAACTGCCTATTAAATAATCATGGATTTTAGTGATAACAGCAAAATTTTTTAAATCACACATTATGACAATAATATGAGAGGAAGAATATATATTTAGCCCAAAAGCAAATCAGGCCAAACCAAATACAGAGGCAAAAGAACTATATTTCTCCCCAAGGTTTAGTTAATTGAATTTAACCAAGCTTGATTCCTAGGTTGCTGGCATGGTTACAAGTGTCTAACCTGATAGGAAGACCTAGGCAGAAAGGTGTTTAGATACTATTCTATGACCCCAAAAGGGAATTTCCACTGACCCTCCTAACCTTTTACTCCTGTTACCTACTGACTGCATTAAAGGTTTCTCTCTGTATAACAGTCAAAGATTCGGTAGCTTCTTTGAGACACTAAAAGCTATTTATGTGTGAAGCTTTAAGGAAAATGGTACCAATGTTAATTTTGAATGATCTTGATCTTGTAAGGAAGTAACCTGTTGTTTTGTTCACAAACAAATGCATAAAATGACACCTGACAACTCTGTCTTATTAAAAATGTTCGAAGTATTGTCAAATTAAGGTGCTCAGCCTTCATAAAATCATGTTTTTGGAGAAGCAGAGGAACCTTATCCTCTCATGCTAAATTGTGAGATTAGAAGCAGGATACTGTACCTAGTGATATCATCAAAGACACCGTATCCGGCTTTCTTATCCATTACCCACTGGCCAATGAACATACTGGGAGAAGATGAAGTCAACTTTCCACTTCGCAGGAGACCATGACCATGACGCATGTTATCTTGAAAACAGCCTTCAAAAACTTCACCAGAGGCGTAACTGTGGTTAGAAAGAATGAATAAAGATCACAAGCACATTGAGTTCTGATGCTCATTTTTACAAAGTTTAGGAAATTCAAAATTATACTCATGTCTCACTGGTAGCTGTAATTATTTGTTTATACGACTTTTTCACCAATCAAAAAATCTCATTTTTTTTTCTCATGGCTTTTCTTTTTTAAAACATATTTATTGGAGTATAATTGCTTTACAACGGTATGTTAGTTTCTGCTTTGCAACAAAGTGAATCAGCTATACATATACATCTATCCCCATATCTCCTCCCTCTTGCGTCTCCCTCCCACCCTCCCTATCCCACGCGTCTAGGTGGTCACAAAGCACTGAGCTGATCTCCCTGTGCTATGCAGCTGCTTCCCACTAGCTATCTATTTTACATTTGGTAGTGTATATATATCCATGCCACCCTCTCACTTCGTCCCAGCTTACCCTTCCCCCTCCCCGTGTCCTCAAGTCCATCCTCTATGTCTGTGTCTTTACTCTTGTCCTGCCCCTAGGTTTTTCAGAACCTTTTTTTTAGGTTCCATATGTATGTGTTAGAATTTGGTATTTGTTTTTCTCTTTCCGACATAGTTCACTCTGTACGACAGACTCTAGGTCCATCTACCTCACTACAAATAACTCAATTTCGTTTCTTTTATGGCTGAGTAATATTCCACTGTATATATGTGCCACATCTTCTTTACCCATTCACGTGTTGATGGATGATTAGGTTGCTTCCATGTCCTGGCTATTGTAAATAGAGCTGCAATGAACATTTTGGCACATGACTCTTTTTGAATTATGGTTTTCTCAGGGTATATGCCCAGTAGTGGGATTGCTGGGTCAAAGGGTAGTTCTATTTTTAGTTTTTTGAGGAACCTCCATACTGTTCTCTACAGTGGCTGTTATCAGTTTACATTTCCACCAACAGTGCAAGAGGGTTCCCTTTTCTCCACACACTCTCCAGCATTTATTGTTTGTAGATTTTTTGATGTTGGCCATTCTGACCGGTGTGAGGGGATAACTCATTGTAGTTTTGATTTGCATTTCTCTAATGATTAGTGATCTTGAGCATCCTTTCATGTGTTTGTTGGCAATCTGTATATCTTCTTTGGAGGAATATCTGTTTAGGTCTTCTGCCCATTTTTGGATTGGGTTGTATGTTTTTTTGATATTGAGCTGCATGAGCTGCTTGTAGATTAATCCTTTGTCAGTTGCTTCATTTGCAAATATTTTCTCCCATTCTGAGGGTTGTCTTTTCGTCTTATTTATAGTTTCCTTTGCTGTGCAAAAGCTTTTAAGTTTCATTAGGTCCCATTTGTTTATTTTTGTTTTTATTTCTATTTCTCTAGGAGGTGGGTCAAAAAGGATCTTGCTGTGATTTATGTCATTGAGTGTTCTGCCTATGTTTTCCTCTAAGAGTTTGATAGTGTCTGGCCTTACATTTAGGTCTTTAATCCATTTTGAGTTTATGTTTGTGTATGGTGTTAGGGAGTGTGCTAATTTCATTCTTTTACATGTAGCTGTCCAGTTTTCCCAGCACCACTTATTGAAGAGGCTGTCTTTTCTCCATTGTATGTTCTTGCCTCCTTTATCATAGATTAGGTGACCATATGTGCGTGGGTTTATCTCTGGGCTTTCTTTCCTGTACCATTGATTTATATTTCTGTTTTTGTGCCAGTACCATACTGTCTTGACTACTGCAGCTTTGTAGTATAGTCTGAAGTCCAGGAGCCTGATTCCTCCAGCTCCGCTTTCCTTTCTCAAGACTATTTTGGCTTGAGATAAAAATCTCATTTTTGAATGACTGAGTCTAAGAAGTTGAAGATGTTGTGGGCGGTATTTTGTGTTAACATGGGGAAAAATGTGTATTTAGTCCCTTACGGGAAAATGAAATACTGAGTCATCTCTGAAAGAATGACAGGCTTTGTCCATATCAGAGTCATGCAGTAAATATAAGATAAATTTACAAGCAAGATATTTAGGAGATTCTATGAGAAAGTTATGGTTTACAAGGTTTACACAGTTTTGTGAAGAACTAAATAATAACCTAATATTTTCATCTTATGATAGATGAGAGGTTGACCTTTTAAAGAAGACTCTATATAGCTTCAGTCATAAGAAGAATAAATAAAACTTACTGCTTGGAAACTTTGGCTACACAAACATTTAGGTTTAAATGATTCTTTGAAAAAGCAACACCAACCAGTCCAGCAACATTTCTAATGCTATTACCTATAGACTCCTTGACCACACATTTTTCCTTCTTTCCAGTGGCCCACATAATGGTCTTCTTTGTTCAGTGCTTTGTTTGGGATTCTGTATTCTCCATACCTGCCAAGGGGAATAAAAACATCTTAAGATGCATTATGCCATATTCACCTTTTATGTGTATACACTGGCAAATATAACAAGAACAGAGAAAAGATCTGTTGATACCTAGAGGAGGAAAGGGGTAAATGGGGTCTTGGTTTAAGCTGTTATCTATTACCTAAGCTATGTGGCAAGTCTTAGACGAGTGGGACATCAACACCACTACACAGATCAATTAGGTGTTTTATCCCAAGTCCAATGAAAAACAGAAAACCTGTGGTTTAGGCCTATTTCCACCACTAATTAGCTGCATCACCTTGGGTAAATCCAGGTACCCAGCTCCCTCAACTGTGTAATAAGGGGGGTATATCAGATTAGCTCAAATCTCTTCTCATTCTGAAATTCTATTAAATGGAGATTAAAAGACATCATAAAAATTTATATTATCACACACACAAAAAAATCACCTACACAATTTATATTATAATCTTTTGATATAGTAAAATATATCAGTTCTCTAACATGATACAAAATACTTCACTGCCATATATTTACAGTGTTAGAAAACATAAGTTTATATAAAAATAGTGTCATTTGAGTACCTTAGGATACCATATCATTTAGAAGATTTTCCCTTCAACAGATCACAGAAATTAAAGATGAATTAAAACTACTGAAAGGAAAATTTCTTTATGTCCTTTGTGTAAAGGGGGCACTTCTATATCAACAATCTCAACATCAACATTACCCAAAGTCCTCAGTCTTTACAACTAAGTCCTCAGTCTTTACAACTAAGAAATGGATAGAAAACACAGTCTCACATCAACAGATGGAAGCTGTGTAACCTGAGATAACACAGCTGTCAAGGTAAGTGATTCATTCTAGACAAATCAAGGCTGCACCCTGGATTCCTAGCTCTCTTCATGTTCATACATGTCCATTATAAGCCCTAATCCACTTCCAAAAGCACAAAACAAAATTCTACCAACTGTCTTGAAGATAACTCTAAACACAAAATAACATAATTTAAGTCTGTAGTTGAATTTACACTCATGTTCACGAAGTTCTTACCCATCTTCCAAGCCATTCCTGAACATGCCAGAATAGATCTTTCCATCTGGCCACTTCAAAACCCCTCTGGAATGCATAAGTAAAGAATAATACATGTCAATTAATGTTTCTGATAATCAGTACTTTTGCAGTACTAAGACTACCATCCTGACTCCAGGCATAAATCCAACTGTAAACATTCTCACCTGCCATGAGGCTTCCCTGAAAGCCAGCGTCCATCATAGGTTGCATCCTTTAGGCGAGGATCCTTGTAGAAAGTATATTTGGCACTGCGTGAAATGGGTGGTTCCTGCCTCTGAATACTGCTGCCACTTCCATAAGGTGGAAAATCAGACATCCCCCTCAAAGCCTGATCTACAGCTTGGCTTATAGCCCGGAGCCACTTTGTCTAGGAGCAAAAAGTAAATTTCAGTAAGCTTAAGGCAACAACTCATCAAGCACTGCTTTAAATCCTGCTAGCTTTCCTTGGTGTGAAAAAACTTCTGACTCCTAATACTCTCCTTATTGAGTAATACTGATTGGCTCTTGAAATAAACTGCTTTATGTTTGAAATTGCTACACTAGAACAACAACAGAGAAGCAAGAAGAACTAGAATCTTGCAGCCTGTGGAAAAAAACCACATTCACAGAAAGATAGACAAAATGAAAAGGCAGAGGACTATGTACCAGATGAAGGAACAAGATAAAAGCCCAGAAAAACAACTAAATAAAGTGGAGATAGGCAACCTTCAAGAAAAAGAATTCAGAATAATGATAGTGAGGATGATCCAGGACCTTGGAAAAAGAATGGAGGCAAAGATCGAGAAGACTGCAAGAAATGTTTAACAAAGACCTAGAAGAATTAAAGAACAAACACCTAGAAGAATTAAAGAACAAACAAACAGAGATGAACAACACAATAACTGAAATGAAACATACACTAGAAGGAATCAATAGCAGAATAACTGAGGCAGAAGAATGCATAAGTGACCTGGAAGACAGAATGGTGGAATTCACTGCCACGGAACAGAATAAAGAAAAAAGAATGAAAAGAAATGAAGACAACCTAAGAGACCCCTGGGACAACATTAAACACACGAACATTTGCATTATAGGGGTCCCAGAAGGAGGAGAGAGAAAGTACCCAAGAAAATATTTGAAGAGATTATAGTCAAAAATTTCCCTAACATGGGAAAGGAAATAGCCACCCAAGTCCAGGAAGCACAGAGAGTCCCAGGCAGGATAAACCCAAGAAGAAACACGCTGAGACATATAGTAATCAAACTGACAAAAATTAAAGAAAAATAACTAAAAGCCACAAGGGAAAAATGACAAATAACATACAAGGGAACTCCCATAAGGTTAACAGCTGATTTCTCAGCAGAAACCCTGCAAGCCAAAAGGGAGTGGCATGATATATTTAAAGTGGTGAAAGGGAAGAAGCTACAACCAAGATTACTCTACCCGGCAAGGATCTCATTCAGATTCGATGGAGAAATCAAAAGCTTTACAAACAAAAGCTAAGAGAATTCAGCACCACCAAACCAGCTCTACAACAAATGCTAAAGGAACTTCTCTAAGTGGGAAACACAAGAGAAGAAAAGGATCTACAGGGCTTCCCTGGTGGCGCAGTGATTAAGAATCCACCTGCCAATGCAGGGGACACAGGTTCAAGCCCTGGTCTGGAAAGAGGCCACATGTCGCGGAGCAACTAAGCCCTTGCGCTACAACTACTGAGCCTGTGTTCTGGAGCCCATGAACCACAACTACTGAGCCCACATGACACAACTACTGAAGCCCAGGCACCTAGAGCCCATGCTCTGCAACAAGAGAAGCCACTGCAATGAGAAGCCCGCGCACCGCAAGGAAGAGTAGCCCCCGCTCGCCACAACTACAGAAAGCCTGTGCGCAGCAACAAAGACCCGATGCAGCCAAAAATAAATAAATCAAATAAATTAATTTTTTTAAAAAAAGGACCTACAAAAACAAACCCAAAACAATTAAGAAAATGGTAATAGGAACATACATATCCATAAATACCTTTAATGTGAATGGATTAAATGCTCCAACAAAAAGACAGGCTCACTGAATGGATACAAAAACAAGACTCATGTATATGCTGTCTACAAGAGACCCACTTCAGACCTAGGGACACATGTAGACTGAAAGTGAGGGGATGGAAAAAGATACTCCATGCAAATGGAAATCAAAAGAAAGCTGGAGTAGCAATACTCATATCAGATAAAATAGACTTTAAAACAAAGAATGTTACAAGAGACAAGGAAAGACACTACATAATGGTCAAGGGATCAACCCAAGAGGAAGATACAACAATTATAAATATATATGCACCCAACATAGGAGCACCTCAATACATAAGGCAAATGCAAACAGCTATAAAACAGGAAATCGACAGTAACACAATAATAGTGGGGGACTTTAACACCTCACTTACCCCAATGGACAGATCATCCAGACAGAAAATTAAAAAGGAAACACAAGCGTTAAATGAAAAAATAGACCAGATGGACTTAATTCATATTTATAGGGCATTCCATCCACAAACAGCAGATTACACTTTCTTCTCAAGTGCACACAGAACGTTCTCCAGGATAGATCACATCTTGGGTCACAAATTAAGTCTTGCTATATTTAAGAAAATTGAAATCATAGCCAGCATCTTTTCCGACCACAATGCTATGAGATTAGAAATAAATTACAGGGAAAAGAACATAAAAAACACAAACACATGGAAGCTAAACAATACATCACTAAATAACCAAGAGATCACTAAAGAAATCAAAGAGGAAATCAAAAAATACCTAGAGACAAATGACAATGAAAACACGACAATCAAAAACCTACGCGATGCAGCAAAAGCAGTTCTAAGAGAGAAGTTTATAGCATTACAATTCTACCTCAAGAAACAAGAAAAATCTCAAATAAACACTCTAACCAAACAAACTAGTGGTTACCAGTGGGGAGAGGGAAGGGGGAAGTGGCAAGGTAAGGGTAGGGGATTAAGAGGTACAAGCTACTACATATAAAATAAATAAACTACAAGTATATGTTGTATAGCACAGGGAATATAACCAATATTTTATAATAACTTTAAGTAAAAAAATTTGAATTGCCAAAAAAAAAAATCTAACCTTACACCTAAAGGAACTAGAGAAACAAGAACAAACAAAACCCAAAGTTAGGTAGAAGGAAAGAAATCATAAAGATCAGAGCACAAATAAATGAAACAGAAACAAAGAAAACAATAGCAAAGATCAATAAAAGTAAAAGCTGGGTCTTTGAGAAGATAAACAAAATTGATAAACCATTAGCCAGACTCAGCAAGAAAAAGAGGGAGAGCACTCAAATCAATAAAATTAGAAATGAAAAAGAAGTTACAACAGACACCGCAGAAGTACAAAGCATCATAAGATACTACTACAAGCAACTTTATGCCTGTAAAATGGACAACATGGAAGAAATGGACAAATTCTTAGAAAGGTATAACCTTCCAAGACTGAACCAGGAAGAAATAGAAAATATGAACAGATCAATCACAAGTAATGAGATTGAAACTGTGATTAAAAATATTTCAACAAACAAAAGTCCAGGACCAGATGGCTTCACAGGTGAATTCTATCAAACATTTAGAGAAGACCTAAAACCCATCCTTCTCAAACTCTTACAAAAAATTGTAGAGGAAGGAACACTCCCAAACTCATTCTACAAGGCCACCATCACCCTGATACCAAAACCAGACAAAGATATTACAAAAAAAGAAAATTACAGATGAATATCACTGATGAATATAGATGCAAAAATCCTCAACAAAATGCTAGCAGATAGAATCCAACAACACGTTAAAAGGACCACACACCATGATCAAGTGGGATTTATCCCAGGGTGCAAGGATTCTTCAATGTATGCAAACCAATCAATGTGATACACCATATTAACATATTGAAGAATAAAAACCATATGATCGGGCTTCCCTGGCGGCGCAGTGGTTGAGGGTCCGCCTGCCAATGAAGGGGACACAGGTTCGTGCCCCAGTCTGGGAAGATCCCACATGCTGCGGAGCGGCTGGGCCCGTAAGCCATGGCTGCTGAGCCTGCACGTCCGGAGCCTCTGCTCCACAATGGGAGAGGCCACGAAAGTGAGAGGCCCACATAAAAAAATAAATAAAAACAAACAAACAAACAAAAAAAAACAAACCATATGATCATCTCAATAGATTCAGAAAAAGCTTTTGACAAAACTCAACACGCATTTCTGATAAAAACTATCCAGAAAGTGGGCATAGAGGGAACCTACCTCAACATAATAAAGGCCATATAAGACAAACCCACAGCAAACATCATTCTCAATGCTGAAAACCTGAAAGTATTTCCTCTAAGATCAGGAAGAAGACAAGGATGTCCACTCTCACCACTCTTATTCAGCATAGTTTTGGAAGTCCTAGCCACAGCAATCGGAGAAGAAAAAGAAATAAAAGGAATACAAATTGGAAAAAGAAGAAGTAAAACTGTCACTGTTTACAGATGACATGATACCATACATACAGAATCCTGAAGATGTCACCAGAAAACTACTAGAGCTAATCAATGAATCTGGTAAAGTGGCAGGATACAAAATTAAAGCACAGAAATCTTTTGTATTCCTATACACTAACAACGAAAGATCAGAAAGAGAAATTAAGGCAACAATCCCATTCACCACTGCAACAAAAAGAATGAAATACCTAGGAATAAACCTACCTAAGGAGGTAAAAGACCTGTACTCAGAAAACTATAAGACACTGATGAAAGAAATCAAAGATGACACAAACAGATGGAGAGATATACCATGGTCTTGGATTGGAAGAATCAATATTGTGAAAATGACTGTACTACCCAAAGCAATCTACAGATTCAATGCAATCCCGATCAAATTACCAATGGCATTTTTTACAGAATTAGAACAAAAAAATTTTAAATTTGTATGGAGACCCAAAAGACCTGGAATAGCCAAAGCAATCGTGAGAAAGAAAAATGGAGCTGGAGGAATCAGGCTCCCCGACTTCAAATTATGCTACAGAGCTACAGTAATCAAGACAAAATGGTACTTGCACAAAAACAGAAGTATAGATCAATGGAACAGGATAGAAAGCCCAGAGATAAACCCACACACCTATGGTCAACTAATCTATGACAAAGGAGGCAAGGACATACAATGGGGAAAAGACAGTCTCTTCAATAAGTGATGCTGGGAAAACTGGACAGCTACATGCAAAGGAATGAACTTAGAACACTCCCTAACACCATACACAAAACTAAACTCTAAATGGATTAAAGACTTAAGTGTAAGACCAGACACTATAAAACTCTTAGAGGAAAACATAGGAAGAACACTCTTTAACACAAATCACAGCAAGATCTTTTTTGACCCACCTCCTAGAGTAATGGAAATAAAAACAAAAATAAACAAATGGGACCTAATGAAACTTAAAAGCTTTTGCAAAGCAAAGGAAACTATAAACAAGACGAAAAGACAACCCTCAGAATGGGAGAAAATATTTGCAAATGAATCAATGGACAAAGGATTCATCTCCAAAATAGAAAGCAAATCAAAACTACAATGAGGTATCACCTCACACCAGTTAGAATGGGCATCATCAGAAAATCTACAAACAAATGCTGGAGAGGGAACCCTCTTGCACTATTGCTGGGAATGTAAATTGATACAGCCACTATGGAGAACAGTATGGAGGTTCCTTAAAAAACTAAAAATAGAATTACTGTATGACCCAGCAATCACACTACTGGGCATATACCCAGAGAAAACCATAATTCAAAAAGACACATGGGGGGCTTCCCTGGTGGCGCAGTGGTTGGGAGTCCGCCTGCCAATGCAGGGGACGGGGCTTTGTGCCCCGGTCGGGGAGGATCCCGCATGCCGCGGAGCGGCTAAAAAAAAAAAAAAAAAGACACACGCACCCCAATGTTCATTGCAGCACTATTTACAATAGCCAGTACTAGGAAGCAACGTAAATGCCCATCGACAGACGAATGGATAAAGAAGATGTGGTAATATATACAATGGAATATTACTCAGCCATAAAAAGGAAGGTAATTGGGTCATTTGTAGAGATGCAGATGGACTCAGAGACCATCATACAGAGTGAAGTAAGTCAGAAAGAGAAAAACAAATATCATATTTAAATGCGTATATGTGGAATCTAGAAAAATGGTACAGATGAACTGGTTTGCAAGGCAGAAATAGAGACACAGATGTAGAGAACAAACGTATGGACACCAAGGGGGGAAAGTGGTGGTGGTGGTGTGATGAATTGGGAGACTCGGACTGATATGTATACACCAATATGTATAAAATAGATAACTAATAAGAACCTGATGTATAAAAAAATAAAATAAAGACCAGCAACAACAAAATTCTACAGTCTTGGTTTAATGAAGATTTATCAGACATAATTATGGATCATTAGACAAGCAAGAACAATTTTTCTTTCTTTCTTACCACCATAAGAGACAGAAAGAGCCAGGCCAAAGATGGAAAGAAAATACCATGATGGACTAACCTTTTCCTGGGGTGTTGATGAAATGAGAGTGAACTGCTCCTCGGGTGTAGTTATCTTTAGGCCATTCCTAAAATGTTCACAAGGATAAAGATCAGTAAGTATGACAACCTGTCATTACAACATCAATCCTCAAATATGAAAAGCAACTTGTTTATTTCAAAGGGATCAGAAGTCAATTAAATTTAAATATATTCAATGCTCTGGGTGTGGTTTCCACGGTGGGAAAAGGACACAGTTATTTCTCTGGGTTAAACTATGGGGATGAGAACAACGGAGAAGCCCTTCCACCACTTGTCATGATTTGTCACGCTCTTCACAGCAGGGCACTTACTACCTACGTACTGGGAGGGTAAGCCTTCTTGTGCAGAATGGGGAGGCCTCCTGAGCCTTCCCATTTTATTCATGTCTAAGGAAACAAACTGGCTAAGTAACAGAGGAAGGGAATGAGGTTGGGGGGACACTTACACACCACCAGCTTCTTCAGAAAGTGGCTCTGCCCACAGTGTGGCCAAAGGGAAAACATGGTGTGTGGAGAACTGAAATAAAGACATGGAGACACATCTGAGAAAGCCCATGTGGGCCCTGGGGTCGCTGCTGCAGAACCCCTTTCAAATGGTTAAGTCCACCTCAGCCACATAGTCGCCATAACATAACTAACCCCAATGGTCTCGCCATGTCTGCTGCAAGGACCCCTTCAGGGCTGACACTCATTTTCAAGTTGGAAACTAAAAAAGCTCCCTGAAATCTGGCCGGTACCACAAAAGCAAGCTAAACAGTCTCTTTTACTCAAGAGTTTCAGTAAAATCATAATAGTTTGTAAAATAAACTGATACTACGATTAATTAAATACTCATAGTACTGCACCTTCCAGGGCCTCTTTTAAGGTTAGGAATCCAGCATACCTGGGCATGGACTAGGGCATCATTAAAGAGAATGAACCAATTCACAGAAAACCTCCCAGCATGCTGCAGTGACAGGGCCCGGTTACTGCTCTCACACAGCAGTCGACGCTCTGGCTTCCTCAAGGAATCCTGGTATTAAAAACAAATAGAAAATTGAAGTATCAAAATTATTTTCTGCAAAGAGAAGATGATAAAGATACAAATGACATTAAGGAGAATTTGTTGGTCACAGCTTAGCTTGGTGTTAAACTTAAATTCAGACGGGATCCAAACATTTCACAAAATCAGTGCCCAAAGGAAAATAAAAAGATAGGAACAAACAAAACAGGGAGAGACATATTCAGAAAGGATTCCTAGCCATGAGGGAAGGTGTTGATATTTAAAGCCCCCACTGCTGTGGTCCTTAGCTGCCCTTAGAAAAGGGGTCATTAAAGCATTATTACCATAAATAAGTAAGAAACCGAGAAAATTATGGCAGCTGTTACGGATAAGCCTGCTGTTTGTTGGGATATCAACAATTGGCACAGTTTACCGTCATTTTTCCAGGAAAGGTCTTCCAGAAACCCAGTGTGTATTCTGCTTCCTTCCTTTTCCTGCCGAGATGGAGAGCAAGAGACTCATAACAAGAACTGGAATCCTGCAGTTTCTGGTATTCTGGAGATGTCTAGAGGCCAATAATTAAGGAGGGAAAAAAGAATATAAAACAATTGTCCAGAATTTGTAGACTCAGTGTGGTTTAGATATGTAGTAATAATTTAGGGAGGGAAGCCAGCCTAAGAACAGATATGGTACACTAAAGGGAGCTGAGGAAAAAGAAGACTGGTTCCAGAAAATCCTACCACATACAGGTACATATGAAATAGGGGGAGAACTCAAGGGGAAAAGAAATATACACTGACAGTTATCAGTGAGGAGAGCAGCAGAGAACTCAGGATAGGCCAGGAATTCTCAGGGGTTTTGGTCTCAGGATCTCTCTGTTTTGCTTCTGTGGGTTATTATCTCCTGATATTTACCATATCAGAGAATAAAGTTTAAAAAACTTTGTATCTTTATTAACTCACTTCAAATACAATAACATTTTTAATGAAAAAATAACTAAAATTTCCAAAACAAAAAAATGTTTCAGGAGAAAAGTGGCATTGTTCTACATCTTTTCCAATCTCTTTATTATCTGACTTAAAAGATGACAGCTGGATTTTCATATCTGCCACTGCATTTAATCTGTTAAGATTCTTTATTTGAAATAAAGAAAATCTTCCTTTTAAAGATATTTAGTCAGAAAAGGGAGGAGGATTTTAATAGCCATTTCATATAATTGTGGATATTCTCCTTTGAAACTATACCAAAACTTGTTAAGTGGTAGTTTCTTAAAGAGTAGCTAAAATGTGGAATCTGAAACTACATCAAACTCTTTGTATCCTGTTACATTAAAATTCACTGGTCTATCCTACATTTTGAATAGATTTTTTTTTAAAACCTATGCATGATTTTATAACGTGTGAATTGGACATTTGAAAAATACTGGTTCAGTGAATTATGCAGATCTTCCAAATATTGATACATTTTATTGTATCAAAAAGCACATTAAATCGTCACCAATCTCATCAGAAAGTCTTTAAATATTGGAAAAATGCCAAGCTTGCAGTGATACACACGTTTTCCACATTTTAATTTTTGCTTAAAAATTCAGATTTTATCATTGGCAACAAATACTGTCAGTTGTTCTCCTTGAAGTGACAGGCTCATTTAATCCCCTTTTTTGAGAAAGTATCTGTCAAATACCCAAGTCTGAATAACCACAGTTTATCTGTCAATTGTTCTTTCAAGTTAAAAAAAAAAAAGTGCTGCTTCAGCAGCACATATACTAAAATTGGAACGATAAGCAGAAGATTAGCATGGCCCCTGAGCAAGGATGACGTGCAAATTCGTGAAGCGTTCCACATTTAAAAGAAAAAGGCAGCTTTCAACTCAACGATCTCAATCTTGTGCTTTTCCTTGAAAAACATTCATACTTTGGGATGCAGCAGAGCTGCTTTCTGTGTACTCCCCATTTCATCATGCAGAATATTAAAAAGATGTTGTATTTCTGTGTGTGGTGATAAATTTAACTAGACTTACTGTGGTCATTTCATAATATGTACATATATTGAATCACTATGTTATATACCTGAAACTAATGTTATATGTCAATTATATCTCTCTTTTTTTTTTAAAGATGTATACTCAGTGGTTGATGTTAAAAAGAATTAATAATTTTTACTGCTTTACCAAGAATGTTTTTTAAGTGAAATTGGCAATTTTTTGTTTGTTTATTTTGTTTTTTAACTGCAAGTACATGCCAGCAAAGAACACAATGACTGAGTATAGTTTGGTGCCACTGCCTTCATTCATGCTAAGGAGCCAGCAGTTTGACCCATCTTTATCTCTGCACCATCAGTGCAAACGACAACACAGTGTAATCAGCAAATGTCTTAGTACTGTCCTGAAAACAGTTTGATCCTGCCATCTCCTGAAAGGGTCTCTAGAACCCCCAGGTGTCTGTGACCAAGCTCTGAGAATCAACCACGGGATAGGGTATAATTGCAGTGTCTTGTGGAGAGTGAGGAGAAGGTAAGATGAAAAGATGATTCCTCACATTCGTAATTACTTTACATTCCACAGTTCTCAGTCATTCATATCCATTTTTTCCATTCATTTAAGGAATATTTAATGGTATCTACTACATATGGAATATTCTGTTGAATGCTAGGGATAAAAAAATAAGTAAGGCACAATCTTTGTCTTCTGGGAGCTTATAACTAGGCAGAGAAGACAGAAAAACATATAACATACCAGAATAATACATTGGTTTTGTTAATAGGTTATTGGAAGAGACAATATAGTAAAATAGTCAAAGGAAGAGACTCTGGAGCCAGAATGCTCTGATATGAATTCTAGCTCTACCAATTCTCAGCTATGCCTCAATTCTCTCATCTGAAAAAGGGGGATGATAGTAATAATATCTATTTCACAGAGTCGATGTGGGGATTAAATGAATATATATAACATGCTTAGAACAGTACCTGGCACATGGAGTGCATTTAATAAATATTAGGTATTATTTTTATTTAAATAATTTTATACACATATAATGTCTCAGCTATACCTTACACTTACTAAACAACAATTCGCAGTGATGGAACATAGCCACGTGTTTTGAAAAACACAGACGATTTTGATCCCCAACCCTGGCTGAGGATCACCGACATAATGTGATAAGAAAATAATGGGGACAAAAAGTACTAGCAAAACACAGAGAAGGGAATAAGAGATGGGCAGGGAAAGGAGTGGAGTATGGTCAGAGAGGGCTTCATTTTCATGAGAAAAAGATTTTTGACTCAAGCCTTGAAGGTTTCCCATAATGAGGATAGAGGAAATATAAAGCATATGAGAACTATATCCAGGGAATCTGAACATGTAGGACACAGGGTAGACTATAAGGCTAGAAACAAAAGAGAGTATCAGACTGTGAAGGGCCTTCAATTCCAAACTAAAAGAGTGTGGACTTTTTACACAGAATTAGGACTCTTCAGACTGGAAACAGTACAGTATCAGACTCTGAACAATTCCAAGCTGATCTAGCTGATTTTTGATTAATTAAGGACATACTGAGTGAAATCTGTATCTCATTGGGATATTTGTGTAGCTCAAACCTTCATAGCTGAAATAGATCAGTTTGGGGTAACACTGAAATCAGACAAAAGAACAGACCCACAAGACCACAGTAGGATTAAACGTAGAAAGGCCACATCAATTCCTAGATCACTCTGGAGACAATATCTGTCCAGAGGAGGAGATAGATTCCAAGATTTGAAAAATCCTGAGCTATAAGAAACTCTAGAATCATTATGGTTTCTCTAGAGCCCTTCAGAATGGACACAAAATAAAACAACACATTTCAGTACAATTTCAAAGGTGACTGCCTTAGAACCAACTTTAACATATACCCATATCCTAGAGCAGTGCTAATTTTCTAGGACTCCACCTAACTAATTTAATACAGAAAGTGAACTCATTAACATTTGAGAAAATCCTGTAACACTGTGATTTCTCATAGCATATGCCAAGGTGACCCAAATACCTGGCATAAGTCTATCATGAGTCCAGGCTAGGTGCTAATGCCACTGCCGTACAAGTGTGAGTCATTATATAGGAAGCCAGGGTTTTAAACAGTTCTGTGTAATTGTACTCAGTATGTACTCAAACTTGGACAACTACTGAATGAGTAGCACAACTGGGTCTCAACTTTAGACTTTCATAAAATGAATAAAATTAATCTTGTTAAGGTCCTGAGAGGAAACTGAATCTATAGCAAAGAACCCTAGATATACCTACAGTCATACTTTCTTCTTTCATTTCCCTGAAGAAAAATAAATTTAGACACATTATAAATGTTAAATTAGTGTAGTTCCAGATCTTGGGGTAGCATAATTCAAACAAACAAACAAACAAACAAACAAACTATGATCCTTGACTTCCCAAGTGTCCAAAGGAGGTATACATGAGAGCTTACCACTTCAAAACAAGTAGCAAGCTTTAGCAAAACTTTGGCATAATTATGAAGTCGTCTGATTGGCAAGAAAAACAAGGTATTCAATATTTCCATCAATTGGGTGTTTTCATCATTCACTTCTGATAAATCTTGCAATAGTTCCTGGTTTTTATTTAGGAAATCACTGAAGGTAGAGAAAAACAGGGATTCAGTTAATCATTTTGGTACTGACGACATGCATGATATTGAGTAGAAATATTTCACTTGATACTACTTTTTTCAAAATGTACATTTTTAGGCGCTATGAAAGAAAGCACCAGAAGATTAATACAATGAAATAAACCAGATGTAATTAAAAGAATTTCCCTGCCTATAAAATGGGATTTGGGGGTATAAAAAGTAACAAATGGTAGCAATAGTAACTCTGTAATAGAGATGGTTAATCACAGGCTTGTGCCTGAAGTTCTAGGAAATGAATCATACATCCCACAGTTTCAGGGAATAACTGGAGACCAGCTGACACATTTACCTGTTAATTTCCAAGCCAGAAGTTACAGCAATAAATGGCAAGACTAACTGCTCTAATTAGTTGTGCTACACAGAAATACTGGAGGAAAAAACAAAGCTCTTTGCTCTAACAGAATTGGCGTGGAATATTAAAATACTTCTAATTTCTTCTTTTTTTTAAAATTGTTTATCATCTAATAAGAGTTTATTACAGGACAGTAACAAAAAGCTGTAGATACCAGTACTACAATTAACAGGAAACAGTAAAGCAAATTACATGTGCAGATTTTAATGTTGACATTATCAAAAGCATTCAAACTGAAGCCAACATTTAGTTTTTATATTCAATTATATATAAGTTCATAATTAACATTTTACTGCAAATTTTAAGGCTGATTAGTGACCCATTGAGACTATGCTCAACAGACTAAAACACTTAAAAGATCTGTAAAGTAGTAAGAGTCGGTGGAACAGAGTAATACTCATTATCTGTCACTTAATGAACAATAATTCTGTGCCAGGTACCACCCTGACTGCTTTACAAGCACTACACTACAATTCTCAGCTACAAGGCTTCAGACAGAACAATGTCACACAAGACTATAAAGCAAAAATGAATAATTTTATAATCCCTTAGAGAACTATGGAATAGAGATGTTTAACTCAGAAATTATAAAATATTATCTTAGAAAGATGGAAAAATATGTAATAATTTCCAGGAACCCATAAGTTCAACGGCACAAAGTGGACTGTTTTATAATGCAATTAAGAGGGCGTGCCCCAAGGAACATGACCCAGATTTTTGTTTATATTGGCCTGTTGGATGTTCCTACTTCCTCCACCACATCCTATTGCTGAGATCAGCTGGGGGAACTTATTTAACCCTACAGAAGTATTCTGCTTTGACCTGCTCCTGAGAGATGGAGGTGGTACATGGTGAACACATACTCCCTCTGACCACATTTCTTCTGGTCTACTAGACCAGAAATGTTCCAACACTTGTAAATCCCTATTACCTTTCTGGACTCACTCAAGTTCTTACCTGTAGACTTTCCCAAAAGGGGCCCTAGTATGCTCTCAGAAAACCTGAACTACTCTGTTTAGCTTATCTCCTCTTGGGAGCTTTGAATCCAATAGTGGCAATATTGCTCTTTCCTTATATGGCTAGGTTTACACTTGTTACTCAAAAAATAAATATATTAAAGGTAAAAACCACCCAAGTGTCCATTGACAGATGAATGGATAATCAAAATGTGGTATATACATACAATGGAATATTATTGAGACATATAATGAAATGAAATTTTGGTATACGCTACCACATGGATGGACCTTGAAAATATACTTAGGGAAGTAAGCCAGATACAGAAGGACAACTACTATGATTCCACTTATATGGTACCTAGAGCAGGCAGATTCATAGAGACAGGGAGTAGAGGTTACCAGGGGCTGGGGTGGGGGGAGTCTCTGTTTAATGGGTACAGAATTTTTATTGGGGATGAGAAGTTTTGTGTAGAGACAGTGGCTTACACAACATCTGAATGTGCTTGATGCCACAGAACCATACACTTAGGAATGGTTAAAATGATAAATGCTATGTATATTTTACCACAATATTAAAAAAATATATATCTGATGATCAAACCACCAGGCTAGCCTGAGGTGAATGGCTAAGTGATAAACCAGCTAAGTGATGAAAGCTTAGGCAAATTCACTAACTGCCAATGGGCTCAATAGCTATACTCTAGAGATTCTCAAAGTGTTCTTTTTTTAAATGAATACCTTAAAGTAACTTAAATTACTGATTTTGTAAATAGAAGTTAAAAGAATGTCATTACTGCCTTTAACTATGTAAAACCCTGGGGTTCATGAACCACTGTTTAGGAAATGCTGCCCAAATCCAAACTTAATATCTGCTTCCATAGCTCAGAGTCACCCAGAGTTCATTAATTGCTTTCCACCTGTCCAGGCTCTCGCAAGAGGCTTTCACTTATGTCATTTGCTTTAGCTGCTCTAACAAGGAATCAGGTCAACCCTTGAGAACTCGACTCTGAAATGCTAGAGGAAGGTTACATTACAGAAGGGCTAAAAAGTAAAAGAATAGAAAGCGGTGTCATAATATTAATATTAAACAAAATAGCAAGATCAAGGATTTAAAAATTACTACATAAGTTTAAAATATAACACTCTTTAACCTGTCATTAAAAAAATAAGGCCAAACCCCTATATTTTGGAAATGAATGAGCACGTGACATGAGTCAAATCATGATGGAAAGCAGAGAAATATTTAGAACTGAGTGACTACAAAAACAAAATGGATCAAAACTTTTTTTTTTTTTTTTTTGAGGTACGCGGGCCTCTCACTGTCGCGGCCTCTCCCACTGCGGAGCACTGGCTCCGAACGCGCAGGCTCAGCGGCCATGGCTCACGGGCCCAGCCGCTCCGCGGCATGTGGGATCTTCCCGGACCGGGGCATGAACCCGTGTCCCCTGCATCGGCAGGCGGACTCTCAACCACTGCGCCACCAGGGAAGCCCGGATCAAAACTTTTTACATACAGCTAAAGCAACACTTAGAGGGAAATTTATAGCCTTAGATGAGCACTTTAGAAAAATTAAGATTGAAAAATTAATGAACTAAATGCTAAACTCATCAAGTTGGAAGACATGAACAGGTGAACATGAAGTAGAAGGAAATAAAAAACAGAAATTAGTGAAACAGAAAACAAAGAAAGGAAAGGATTAATTACAGCTTAATCTTTGAAAAGAGTAACAAAAAAGGGTAAACTGCTGACAAGACTGACCAAGATAAAAAGATAAAAGGCTCAAATAAATAATAATAGGGATGAAAAATAGGAGCTACAACAAATTATAGACGTGAACACATCTTAAGACAATGACAAAAATATTATGCCAATAAATTTGAAACAATTCTCCAGAAAAGTATAAACAATTGAAGCTGAAAGAAGAAATAAAGACTTGAACAGACCTATTCATTAAAAAAACCAAATAGTAGCTTAAAAACTCCCTACAGTAAATGCTCCCCTGAAGACCATGCTTTTTAACAGATGATTTCTACCAAATCTTCAAAGTACAGATAATCCTCATCTGTACTTTGATAGAAAAAGAGAGGAAGCTCGCTAACTCATTTTATAATTACTAGTACAATCCTCTTACCAAAACTGGGCAAGTTCAGAAGAGAAAGAAAACATCATATTCACATAAATGCAAACATCTTAAATATTAGCAAATTGAATCCAGAAATGTATTAAAAAACTAATACATAAAGAGCACTGAATTTACCTTGGGAACTCAAGGATATTTAACATTTTTTAAAAATCAATTGCTCTTCAAGTTTTAGAAGGGAGCTGTTTAACCCTATAAATAATATTTACCAAAACCCTAAGGCAATCATGTTGAATGGTGAAATATTAAAAGCATTCCCTTTAAAACCAGAAATGAGACACAGTCATTACTATTCTTTCTATTAGGATATAAGATCAAAAGCAAACATGGCAAAACACTGACATCTGGGTTTAAACTTCAATCTTGGTTGTGAGTATATATTTGAAATGTTTACTATTAAAATATAACTGATTTTTTAAACCTGTCTTTCTTGCTGGGTCAACACTTGTTGAGAAACTACACAGTTCAGAATGACTGGCTCATGCAAGGGGCCTTTATATTTATTACTTATCCAGAGACTAAATGCGAAAACTTTCCATTTGTGCAACACTTTGCACTTTTCTCTGTACCATCACATAATATTTGTTCCTCACAACTGGGGAGAGAACATTCCCATTTTTCAGAGAAAAAAAGTTAGGCTCAATTTGGTGAGGAGAGCTGTCCAAAGTCTTGGGGATAATCAGTGGTAGCAGTAAAGAAGGACCCAGATCTTGTGGCTTTTTCAATACCATGCTACTTCCAATGATAATAAGGAGCTAATAACATCTATCTTTTATAAGATTTAGTGAAAGTCTACATTTTGATTTGTTTGGCACAAGGACCAAGTCAAAGCTTTTCCTGGGCACTCAAAAACACAGAATGCTATAAAACATGATCTTTGGTTGTTAGAATAATAACTGTAAAGTATGTATTTGCTTACATGGCAGGCTTAGCAAGAAGCTGGAATCCTCCCATAACCAGGAAATTTGTAATAGATGTGCAATACCTTGAGCAAAAAAGAAAACACATGTATATTAGTATTAAAAAGTAAATGTGCTCTTCAGTTTTTGAACATGCATCTGGAATAGATACTTCTCGGAATCTCATCAGCGAGTTTCAGAACTTTTGTGATGCTAACATTCATGAACTGTAAAGGAGTGAAGAGAAGGGCAGGTTACATGATCACAACAGTCAGGAGAAAAAAGCCATTCCAGTAAATATGTTAATAAGAATTTTTTTAAAACGCCTAAAGTTATGCAGAAGATGCGAGAATTAACTTGGTAGATTTTACTTTGGTAACTTAACAAACATGAGAAAAGATGACTAAAATGTTGGATTTTTAATAAAAATTTTCTCTACTCTTCTCTTTAGGTTTCCCAATTAAGTCTTCAGAAATAAACAATAGAGAAGGTAAGAAAATATGTTAAAAGAG
Source organism: Neophocaena asiaeorientalis asiaeorientalis (assembly GCF_003031525.2). Classification (NCBI taxonomy): domain Eukaryota; kingdom Metazoa; phylum Chordata; class Mammalia; order Artiodactyla; family Phocoenidae; genus Neophocaena; species Neophocaena asiaeorientalis. The sequence continues at coordinate 3,911,875 of NW_020174551.1, forward strand.
CTTAAGTGAAAAAGGGTTAGAAAATGTTGGTTAAGTATTGATGTACAGTTAAAGAATAAGTCTTGAAATACTGCTTTGCACCATGTACATTTCTTTCATACTCCTGGGCCGGCAAATGGAATCAATTGACTTTGAGAGAGAAGGCAAATTCCTACTAAAACCAGCCCAAGGTACTGAACACTTAAAAATGGTTACAGTGGTAAATTTTATGTTATGTGTTATTTTACCACAATTAAAAATATTGTGCGCTTCCCTGGTGGCACAGTGGTTGAGAATCTGCCTGCTAATGCAGGGGACACGGGTTCGAGCCCTGGTCTGGGAGGATCCCACATGCCACGGAGCAACTAGGCCCGTGAGCCACAACTACTGAGCCTGCGCGTCTGGAGCCTGTGCTCCGCAACAAGAGAGGCCGCGATAGTGAGAGGCCCGCGCACCGCGATGAAGAGTGGCCCCTGCTTGCCACAACTAGAGAAAGCCCTCGCACAGAAACGAAGACCCAATACAGCAAAAATTAATGAATTAATTAATAAACTCCTACCCCCAACATCTTCTAAAAAATAATAATAATTTTAAAAATTCATAAACAAATCAAGATTTTTTTACTTGCCTGATCTATATGAATACATTATTACACTAAAAAAAAAAAAAAGCCCAAGGTATCAAAATAAAAGCATTTCCAAGCATAAGTCCTGATGTATCAGAGCAGAAAAAGAAGAAATACATTATGAGATCTGTACAAGTCAAAAAAGGAAAATTAATACTAGTAAAAGCTGAAACTTTCACACACAAAAAAATCTAGTTTAAAAAAGTAAATTCGTATCATATTATGCTACTTTTTTTATATCTGAAATATGATGACTTAAAAGACTCTAATCAGGGTATTTCCTCCCAGACCATAGCTTCAAATATATTTAATTTTGCTTAGACCTAAAATCACATACATCTATCTGCACATATATGCCTTAAGTCTGAAAGGAGATACACTAAGATTATTAACAATGGTTATTTCTGGTGGTAGGATTATGGGTGACTTTAAAATCTACACTTCAGATCAACAGCAGGACCTAATAAACATTAAAATAACACTTAAATTATGCCTCACATAAGAAAAAGTGAGAAATACTTAAAATTTCAAATACAGTTGGGATATTTTACTTGAAAAACATGAAAAGAACCTTGGATCACTATCTTAGGTTTTATTACAAAAATATCGTTATTTTAAAGGTAGTTTGGTCTTTAAACTCTCCATGTACACAACAGTGAAAAGCAGGCACTGGAAGAGCTCCATATTTACAATCAACAGTTGGTCTTAAAATAATTGCTTAGTTACCTATTTCCTCAAATTTTAGTATAATTTACTTCAGGAAACAAAGTTGTTCTCCAAAGAACCATATTTATTATAATACTTTTTTGTAAACTAAGTACACTGTCAATCATTCTGCTAGAATACAGAAGGAAATTTGAGAATGCATTATATTGAAATCTTTTTTCCCCTCTTAGAGCAAACTAAAATTTTTAGCAATGCAGAACTATAGTTGTCTTAAGATTAAAACGCTGCTTTGCAATTTCTATTACCTTATATTATAGCACTCTCCCTAATCTAGTCTCTTTTGATTAAGGAACTGTTCTCCTTGGCAGAATAACCCTGCAGAGACTCAACATGACACAGGACTGGATACTTGCTCTGTATAACTATCCAAGAAGAGACTTGCATGCTTCAGGATGACCAAACTCCTGGCTTCCTTTATCCCCTGAAGGAAGCTGCTCAGCGAGGTTCCATGTTGACCAATTAGGTAACACAGCTTGCTGAACCGGCTTGCCACCTCCTGCAATAGCTGGACTGTACTTGCAGTGCCCAAGTTTTCTGGAACAAAATGATGATGATGATGATAACATAACCGAAAGATTCATTATCTGAATACTTTTTTATGACCAAGATTACGAATTTCCCTCTTCTAAAAATACTTAACATGTTGAGATGTACTCTCAACTATGGAGCCTAAATAATCAGTGTTTAAAAAAAAAAAAAGGCAAATTCAGAGATCACGGTAGCCAGTCATTTGAGGAACCTGTTAAAAACATTCACAGGACCCTACAGATTCTGACTCAGGAGGCCAGAGTTAGGATCCCCCGATGGATATATTTTTTTAAAAAAGTGCCTTCCAGTAATTCTGAAGACCAGCCAAATTTGAGAACCACTGTGCTAATCCAATTCTCCTCTCATTTTGAAGATAAGTCATCTAAGGCCAAGAGAAAGGAAGTGAATTATCTAATTTCACAAAACTGGTTAGTGACAGCCAGGAATTAAACTCACTTCTATAGCTATAGCTTGGTTAACACTTTCAACTTTTGTACTGACTTCTGCTCTACCTGTCCCTTGGACAAGCCCAACCCTTCACTGCAGACAAAGCAATCCAAAAATCAGACTGCCTTGGTCACTCTTAACTTTACAGAGGGCATCAGGAGATTATTGCTTTTTCCCAGTCCAAAGCTCCCAATTTGGAGGACTTTTCTCCAAGCAGTGAGGCTGATGAGCAGACCAGCTAAAACCAACAAAGAAATCAGGAATCAGAACAGGAAAAGGGCAAGTTTCACTTTCCTTTCAGAGCAATCCAGGAAGCTTCCAGCTTGGATTGCTTCCATATCCCTTGCCAAAGTCCTGGGGTGTTGAGCCCACCCACTGGAGGGGAATTTATAGAACAGGAACTCTACAACATTTCAAAAAGCAAAACATATTAAAAACAAAAACAAATGCAGATAGTCCCCAACTTACAAAGGGATTGAATTTGGAAAGACTATAAGTTAGGTGTTTGAAAAATAGAAAAGCAACTATACTCCAATTAAAAAATAAATAAATAAGTAAAAGCAACTATACTCCAACAAAAAATAAAAAAAAAGAAAAGTAGACGTTTTCCCATTAAAAATAATGGGCTGACCTACACAAGCCAACGTCACCTTAAAGTGGAAAAATGACGTACGAACAAGGAAGAACTTAAGTACTACAGTATTGGTCTGAATTCTGTGTCCACACAGGGGGTCAAGGAGTTCAGGAGAAAGAAAGAGAAAAAAAAAACATCCTGTCCATCTTCTGAGTGTAGGGCCAAACCCTGAAAAATTTTTGAACTACGGGAAGTTAACCTTTAACAGCCCACCCCCATCTCCATTTTGCATTCCTTTCTAACTTCCTCGATACCCCAAGAGGGGTCTATATGCTATACCCTAGTATATCTGGACAGTAGCATTCCATCTAGGACTATCGTAATCTATTTTCCCCATATTGTCTCCTTACCTTCAATCTCTCTTGTAACTGATTACAGCTAAGAAAAGGGATCAGATTTAATCAATTCCTGCTAATGTTGGGTAAGACCCTTAACACTCTTACAGTTATCCACATTTTTAGAGACTACTTATAAATCCAGATGAAGTTCTACTTGATAAAATTCTAAGAACCAGAACAAAGAAAATGAAAAATTTGGGTAGCATATAACGTAAGGTATCTTAGGACTAGTGGGGCTAGAAGTGTTGTTTAGAAGTCTGACTCCTAGGATCAACTTTCCCAAAGTTGTTCTGCCTCTCTGCCATGAATCTTCTGAGAGCTCCATTTTTCTACTTCCACAAGTGAAAGGAGCTCTGGGGGTGGAAGGATGGGGCAGCTGGGCTATTGGCGAAGTGGAAATAGTTTGTAAGTTGTTGACTACCTGTGCACAAAAGAGACTGGAAAGAAAGGAGAAGAGTACAACTCAAACAAAAAGTTTTCCTTATTTGTGATATAGAAAAAACAGATAAAACAAGAGTCCTGATAATTGAGTGGGTGGAAAGAGGGGAGGGGGGAGGTTCTACTTACCTAAACTGAGAAGAGGCCTCAGAATCTGAGACTTGATATCACTTAGTTTTGAATAGAACTGTCTTTCTGTAGTAGCCAACTCATGGAGACTGGCAATATATCCCATAATGTTTTTGTCCACCAAGGCTAGATAGCTGTCTTTTCCTGCTGTCACTCTGCTTATATATCCAAGCTAAAACAGGAAAAGAAAAAGATTAAAGATAAAATATAATTGATTAGTAGCAATTTGGGCACTGAAGTTGGCTGATATCAGCTGGTGAGAGCCAATGCAGGAATTTTGCAGCAAGTTGCTTATTAAATCGTTAGTAGTTTGAAAGTGGCAATAGAGAAATTACCAGAAAAAATTGGAAAGCACTATAAATCAGAGCTTTTGGTTTTATTTTGATTTTTAGGGCTGGTTTACCAGTACATTGTTGTTATATACCTATAGCATGATCTATATATAACTATATACATCTATACTATTATTTATTGCCACAATACCTTTTATTTCATTTTACATGTGGTTAGAACCACAGACCCTCTAAATATACAGAGATCCAAATGATACAGACACATGCCTCAGGACCCCTTTTTGCATGAAATAGATGAGAGGAGAGAGGATCTCTATGCTATATGTCAAAATATCAACGATCTAGGAGCTATCTTTTAAAAGTACAACAGAAAGGGGTTTTCTTTAAAAGGAGATTTTGTCATTTATTCATGACACCACTGAATAAAAACTTTTGATGTCTTTTGTCACATATCCTTATTAAAGTAGGCAACCAAGCTGCAGGCCAATAGACTATAAACAGCCCATGGTAACTAAAGACACATATTGAGTCTCATCTCTTTCATCAGCCTATTTCATCCTGTATCTGGACTGTGGAATCTTTAATGAGGAATGTGGAGTCAGGGTCAAGAACTACAGAGAGTCAATTAGTATGTCTGGAATAACAGTCTAATATAGGTCAAGAACCAAATCTTGGCCAGTGTTACCTTTAGCAAGAAAGATCTCACCCCTATATACATTCAGAGCTTATATATTTAGCCATAAAAACCAACACAAAGGATAAAAAACAATCCATAGGATATATTAGTCAGGAAGAATAAAAAATCCAGAATGTACTAGCTTTGAGGGTTAATTTCCTTGCAGTGTATCACTTTGAGGGTGTGAATTACTGAAGTGGGGAAAAAGAAAACCAGAAACAGACCAATGGTTTTATGTTTATGAAAAAGAGGTAAGAAGTAGGAAAGCAAAGAAATTCAGATCAACGAAGGAAAAATGAGGAAACAGTAGTAAACAAAATGAAAAGCTAAGAAAAGAGGGGAAGTGATGGGAAACAGAGCACTGTTTGTGGCCTGTCAGGTCTGCCACGAGCCCACCTCAGGCCCCTGCAATTTTTACTTCCCACTTACAGTTAAAAATTCATCTATTCAATTTCTATTCTGATTCATCTCTGAGGACTCCATGAACACAGTCAGAAGACTTCGCTGTGAAATATGTATTTTAATATCCCTATGTGAGGGTGTTAATTCAACAAATATAGAATATTTACTATGAGGATCCAACAGTAAATGAGAGAGCCTAAAACCCCTACTCTTATGAATCTTACAGTAAAAGGGAGGACAGACAATAGACAAAATAAGTAAACTATGTAGTGTGTGGTATGATGACACACACTGTGGAAAGAAATAAGGCAGGAAAAGGAGATAAGGAGAGAAGGGGGATGGCAAGTTGGTTTGCAATTTTAAATACATTAGTCAGAGACACTTAATAACAGGCATACCATACAAAAGCAACAGAAACAAGAGACTTTTCATGTGTTATAGAATGTGGGCCTTAGGATCCAATTCCTGTTCACCTTACTACAGGAGAGAAGTATTGGAGTCTTAGTACCACTGTGATTCTCTGGAAGGTTGTCACCTTCTGTCGGGTCCTGTCGGCCACTGTAACATAATCCAGGCTGGAAGTCTTCGGTATCCACTAAAAACAGGGAATAATCCTGGCCTGCAGCTATACTCCAGACTCCATTTTCACTGTTCACCTGCAACAACAGGAGGACATTGGCTGTCCAAGATGAAGGAATCTGATGGAACTCCAAATCCACGGGAAATGGAACGTTAAGTTACTTGAACAGGTGGAGTACAAAGTCAGTCACACCTCTAGATGGCAAAACTCACCCAGCAATGTACCCGATTAACTGCAGAACTGATGCAGGAGTGAGAAGGAACCCTTGTTCAGCCTGTAAATTTAGAACTGGATTGTTTTATAAAAAACTGAAATTTAAAAAGATAAAACCATAGATTTGATTTTTTCACTGTTATTTTTGGAAGTTGCCACAGACTCAGCTTGTACTACAAAGGCCCAGAAACTTCTAGAGCCCTATTCTGACAGCTAGGACACACCTTTGTCCATACACATTCTGCTATGTGCACAAAAATCAAGGTGAAAAGAAAATCTAACAAGGCTAAATTCCATCCTGGACAACTAAACCCATGGGTGCTAAAGCTGTTTTCCCACTTGGAACTCACTACCTCTCTGATGTGACTTCACTGTGTCCCAGGATGTTGAAAAAGGCAGGACCCCTTAGAAGCCCATCTACATGGATCCCCTAGACCAGTGGTGCTCAACGAGTAGTCTTTGCAGCAGCAGCAGCAGCAGCAGCAGCAGCAATCATCTAGGAACATGTGAGAAATGCACACTCAGGCCACATTGCTACTGGGGAGTCCGACCAGGCAACCTGCTTTGACAAGCTCTCCAGGTGATTCTGATGTATGCCAAAGTTTGAGAACCACTGCCTTAAATCAATGGTTTTCAAACCTTAGGATTCCACACAGTGACTCAGGAGCCACCATGGAAAGGCAGGTGCCAGGGTTTTGCCCCCAACCCACCTCCATCCTTCAACTAAAATAGTTCCACAGTTATCTGTTTTATGTAGGGGATTCTGCATAAGGTTTCATTTGAAGGAAGTGTTCTGCTAATGAAAACTACTGTCCCAGCCTGCAGACCCAGCTTCAGCCATGACTCGTATAAGAATAAGCAAAAAACTTCTAATCTGTTAGATTCTCTGTGTCTAGATAGGGTTCAAATCCTAGGTGATTAGGTGAATATGTGTGTGTGTGTGTGTGTGTGTGTGTGTGTGTGTGTGAACATGCACACACACGTCTCCACTACTTTATAGTTATCCTCTTCCAGCATGACATTATTTTCTCAAATTCAGGCTACCCAAATAACTGACTTCCTGTTGGTTTTGCAAAGAATGAATTAAAATTTTTGGAGAAGGAAAGAGTCGCCTTCTTAGTCTCTAATCAAAACTAATTCAGATCTCACTCTGCCTTGACTTTAATTCACATATTAATTAAAATGACTTCAAAATGTTTTTCTCACCCCTCCCCCCAAAAAACCCCCAAAATAATGATGTTGTATTTTCATACACACAGTTAAAGGGTAACAAAACTAAAACCTTATAACAAATTCTATTCTCTTGTCTGACTCTAAAATTTTAAATAAAAATTGTATTTCCAGCGTCTCCATGCTATATTACAGAAGTTCCCTTAGTATGAATAGATGCATATTCTACTTTATTCAAATAACAGAAAACAAGGAACAGTGAGTTACCATATTTTTATTTGTGATAAAATATCAGAAATTGAATAGCTTACCACTAAAATGTTTTATGCTGAAAATATTTAAGATTGGAGCTAGAATTAACAACTGTTCCCTAATGTTTTATTTAAGTCTTTTCTTCCCAGTAAAATTAAGTTCACTGGAAGGAAAGGCAGCATGTAAAGGTCTTATATAGTGATGGACGCACAGTGTACACTGAATACATGAATCAGCAGAATATGTATTAACTATAGCTTATATGTGAATGATGTTCCTGAAACTGAAGTAACTATACTTTTTTAGTCTCTATTACTCAGTGGAGAGAGCATGTGTTGGGATAGGGGAGATATCAGAATCAAACTATGAATACATGAGCTCCACATTCCATACTGTTAGCATACCAGGCTATCAGCATGCCTACTCCCTGCCAACAACACCCCCCAAAACAAACAAATCTTATATAAGGAGTCAATACTATTGATGAATTTTGTATTTCTGCAGGACGTTGTGGCAGAAAAAAAGGTTGAGAAACAGTCCTCTAAAACTGCATCAAAGGGACTAGAAGTTACCAATCTCTGAATAGCATTACATAAACTAAAACCAATTCACACAGCAGTGAAGAAATTATCTATGCTTTTAGCTTCCCTGTAGAAAATTAAAAGGGTTAAAAAAGGTTTTACTACTATGTATGTAAAAACAAAACAAACAAAACAAACCATCAAATAATGTTATACAAAAGTCACACTTAAAAGTCAAACTTAGGTGAGAGGTCAGAGTAGGCATTATTTGGTAGTATAAAGCTCAAAAGTCAATATCACAGTGCTAGAAACATTTGATTTAAAAGAATGAACTTGTTCATTTTTACTTAAAAAAAAAAAAAACTATGAATGCTCAATGAAGCCAAGAAGAAAAGAAATATACACTAACACATCAAAAAAAGGAAATGTTTAGCCTGAAAACAAGTGGCTTCACTTTTTTTTTTTTAACGTACATCATAACAAACTTAGGTTACAAGTATACAATTCTCCTAATTTTATAAAACAAGAAATGGAGAAATATAAAGTGTTCTAACTTAGAATTCTGGAATAAGTTGCTATAAAAGTTATCAAATTCACTAAAGTACCTTTACAAGACGAGGAACTGTTGTTGGAAAATCGGAATGCCCAAGTTGACCAAAGGTATTGCTACCCCACGAGTAAACCTATTAGAAAACAACAGGAGAGTCGGTAAGAGATGTGACTCTGAGTTTCCATGTCAATTCTGAACTTTTATAATAACATATATATACCAACAGTTACACACAGATTACTTATACTAGCTTTCCACTCTTTAGAATAACTAATAATAAGGAAATTCATTTTAAAACAAGACTGAGATAATGGGGAGATAGAGTACACAGTTAAGACACAGTCCAAGGATTAATAATAACAGTAACTAATATTTTGGGGGGGGTTATTACCTGCCAGACGTTGTTCTGAATATACTTTCTGTGTATTAATTAATGTTTCATTATCACAAGAACCCTTTTTTTAATAAGGAAATTGGCCCAGGGAGGTCACAAGTTTGTAAGCAGCAGGGCCAGGATTTAATCCCAGGAACTATCCTATACTGCCTCTTACAAAGAAAGCGATTTTTTAAAAAAAAGGTAAGTACCATGAAGAAAAAGTAATCATGATTTTTTACTCTGTGGATAGGAGTACTATGGAATGACTAGAGAGCCTTTTTATACATGAAGAGTTGCTGTAGGAGACACAAAAATACCTATGCTCCACTACAGACAAAAAACAACCAGATTGCAATGGCTATGTTTAATGAAAATGGTTTTGTTTATTCTGATTATAAAAGCAATTCATGATCACTGTACAAGACTGTGACAGTACGAAGAAATAAAAAGGAAGTGAAAACCATTGATGAATCAACCACTTAGAGATAACTACTGATACTACCTTGTTTTAGGAACATACACATATATCAGTATAATTCCAGAAATTTTAATATCTACTAGATATAATGAATATACAAAATGGGACTCTACTATCAATGCTGTTTTGTGACCTGATGTTTTTTATGTAATGCTCTGCACTGACATTTTTCTAGGTCAACAAGTACAGAGCTACAATATCATTTATAATAACTACATAAAACTCCACTGTGGGTATAGTTTAATCAATTACCTAACGAAGTAAGTACATTTATTAATAATTTCTTTCCAATTACTTAATATAAAAATTACATTTAAAATCCTTGGATATATATATTAGTGTATATATTTCCTTAAGATAAGTTCCTAGGCAAAGAACTCTGGGTCAATGAACACACATTCTGATTTTTGATACATACTGACAAACTGTCTTCCAGCAAAGTCCAGTGTACATTCCATTCCCACCAGCACTGTGCGTACCTTTTCCCCACACTCTCACCAACACTTAGTACTAAATGCAATCCTTGCTAACATGATAGGTGAGAAAATTTTGTTTTAATTTAAATCTGCTTACTGAGTAGTTGACCACCTTTTCATTTCTCGCTGGCCATTTCTATTTTTTCTTCTATGAATGACATACAAATGTCCTTTCACAATTTTTCTTTACGGACCAGGTAATAACACAGTCATATATGTTACAATTTTTTTTTCCTGTATGTTATGTATCTTAATTTAGTTTATGGGGTTTTTTTGGTTTGTGTTTTGGTTTATGCTGTATGGGACTGCTGAATTATTACGGAGACAAACATATCACCTTCACTTTCTAATTTCTGGTTTTGATGTCATGTCTTTTTCTACTCCTAAGATTACTGAAAAAAAAAATCACCTAACTGTGTTCTTACACCTGTAAGGTTTTATTTCTTAAAATCTACATCTTTACTCCATCTGGAATTAGAATATGTAAAGTTATCTTAATTTTCTTCTGGAAAAAAGAAGCCAGTGGTTCTAACAGTACTTAATGAACACTCAGTCTTGTTTTTCCAACTGATTTGAAATGCCCACTTTTTATCATAGACTAAATTCTCATATACACTTGGGTCTATTTCAATTCTACAGGTATATTTCTGTTATAATAATCTGCTTGTAGTTTTATAATATATTTTATAAGGATAATTCTTACTCTTCCTTTCTGTTCTTTTTCAGAATTTATGTGGCAACTCCTACGTTTATTCTCCTAGAATAATTTTGGGAATCACTTTATTAAGTTGTAAATATTCTATTGGAATATTTGGGGATTGTACAGAATTTACACTCTACTGATTTAATAATCTAGGAGAAATGGCATTTTTGCAATGTTGATTCTTCTCATCTAAAAATAAAATTTCCTTCAATGGTGAAAAACTGAAAGCATTTCCACTAAGATCAGGAACAAAACAAGGTTGCCCACTCTCACCACTCTTATTCAACATAGTTTTGGAAGTTTTAGCCACAGCAATCAGAGAAGAAAAGGAAATAAAAGGAATCTACATCGGAAAAGAAGAAGTAAAGCTGTCACTGTTTGCAGATGACATGATACTATACATAGAGAATCCTAAAGATGCTACCAGAAAACTACTAGAGCTAATCAATGAATTTGGTAAAGTAGCAGGATATAAAATTAATGCACAGAAATCTCTGGCATTCCTATATACTAATGATGAAAAATCTGAAAGTGAAATCAAGAAAACACTCCCATTTACCATTGCAACAAAAAGAATAAAATATCTAGGAATAAACCTACCTAAGGATACGAAAGACCTGTATGCAGAAAATTATAAGACACTGATGAAAGAAATTAAAGATGATACAAATAGATGGAGAGATATACCATGTTCTTGGATGGGAAGAATCAACATTGTGAAAATGACTCTAAAAACCCAAAGCAATTAAGAAAATGGGCATAGGAACATACATAGGGATAATTACCCTAAACGTGAATGGATTAAATGCTCCAACCAAAAGACACAGGCTTGCTGAGTGGATACAAAAATAAGACCCATATATATGCTGTCTACAAGAGACCCACTTCAGACCTAGGGACACATTCAGACTGAAAGTGAGGGGATGGAAAAAGATATTTCATGCAAATGGAAATCAAAAGAAAGCTGGAGTAGCAATACTCATATCAGATAAAATAGACTTTAAAATAAAGAATGTTACAAGAGACAAGGAAGGACACTACATAATGAACAGGGGATCAATCCAAAAAGAAGATATAACAATTATAAATATATATGCACCCAACATGGGAACACCTCAATACATAAGGCAACTCTTAACAGCTATAAAAGAGAAAAATCGACAGTAACACAAAAATAGTGGGGGACTTTAACACCTCACTTAACCTAATGCACAGATCATCCAAACATAAAATTAGTAAGGAAACACAAGCTTTAAATGACACAATAGACCACATAGATTTAATTGATATTTATAGGACATTCCATCCAAAAACTGCAGATTACACTTTCTTCTCAAGTGCACATGGAACATTCTCCAGGATAGATCACATCTTGGGTCACAAATCAAGCCTCAGTAAATTTAAGAAAACTGAAATCACAGCAAGCATCTTTTCTGACCACAGTGCTATGAGATTAGAAATGAATTACAGGGGAAAAAACGTAAAAAACACAAACACATGGAGGCTAAACAATACATTACTAAATAACCAAGAGGTCACTGAAGATATCAAAGAGGAAATCAGAACATACCTAGACACACATGACAATGAAAACATGACAATCCAAAACCTATGGGATGCAGCAAGAGCAGTTCTAAGAGGGAAGTTTACAGCTATACAAGCCTACCTCAAGAAACAGGAAAAATCTCAAATAAACAATCTAACCTTACACCTGAAGGAACTAGGGAAACAAGAACAAACAAAACCCAAAGTTAGCAGAAGGAAAGAAATCATAAAGATCAGAGCAGAAATAAATGAAATAGAAACAAAGAAAACAATAGCAAAGATCAATAAAATTAAAAGCTGTTTCTTTGAGAAGATAAACAAAATTAAAATGATACAGATGAACCGGTTTGCAGGGCAGAAGTTGAGACTCAGATGAACAAACATATGGAAACCAAGCGGGGGAAAACCGTGGTGGGGTGGGTATGGTGGTGTGCAGAATTGGGCGATTGGGATTGACATGTATACACTGATATGTATAAAATGGATGACTAATAAGAACGTGCTGTATAAAAAAATAAATAAAATTCAGAAAATAATAAAAATAAAATTTCTCTCTTTACTCCTATTTTCTTTTATAACTTAGAAAAGTTCTTGAATTTGTGTCATGTGGGCTCTACACTTTTCCTGTTAACGATGTTCCTATTTCCTTAATACTTTTGTTGTAATTGTGAACAGCTTCTTTGTCCCCAAGTATGCTTTCTGCTTCACCTTATGTATTAAAGAAAGCTAGCAATTTTTATGCTTATTTTGTAACTTGCCACCTTCCTAATTTCTTATTTTTAAGCTTTTTGATGATTCATATGTTAATAAAAATAAAATTATCCTTTTCTTTCCTAATATTTATATTTATTTATATGAGCTATAATAGCTTTTTGGCTATCCTACTATGTGATAGTTAAAATAAAGCACTTAAAGGTTTTAGAATCTTTTATTGACTTTTCTTAAAAAGATAAAGGGACTGATGAAGAATCATTATATGAATATATTTAAGAATAAGTTTGAAAAACTACTTTCCTTAGGAGGGTTTATGCATATGGGCATGGTTTTAAATGATTCTGGAGGTCACTTTCAGGTCCCACAATTTTAAGAGAGAAATGCGTTTTGGTTTCTTAGCGTCTTACTTATGGATTTTCTTCATCAGAAAACAGAAATTCACCAATACCCTAGAAAACTCAGTGCTATTTTTCCATAAGAGCACGTTATAGAAAGCTTCTCTGTCAAGTAGGCCAATGTTGAATCCAAAGTCTACAGTCACATGTGTGACTTTAGCCAAGTTACGTAATTTCTCTAAACCTCCCTTTCCTCACCTGTAAAATGGAAATAATACAATGCAACGTAAAACACTGAAAAGACCAAATGAGATACAGGATTGTTGCCTGACACACAGCATATACTCAATAAATGATGGTCCAATCTCATCAGGTTGGCCTTCCATGAAATTAAGATCAGCTTTTAATAGTTTGTCTCCTACCTGGGATTTCGCAGTAAGTGCAAGAGAATGGTAACCACCTGCCTCCAGATGGATTACTTCTTTACCATCCAGACATTTTACACACAATGGTTGAAGCCTTAAAGAAAAACATACACAGACACATACAAATTCAAAGTAAGAAGTATTCTCAGCAAGAATCATGGCCTTTCTCAAATTACGGAGTAAGTGCTTTCAAGTAAAAGTAAATATTTCAAAAGAAAACATTAAAATAAAAATACTGGATGTATGTTCAATCTACTCCTAAATATAAATAATTTTGAATGGTTTCAACCTAATCTTTGTCTATTAATCACTAATTAACCACCATAGTTCAGAATCTGTTAAGAATCATAAAACAACTGAATGATTCATATGGCAGAGAATATACTTAGGACAATGAAATACAACCAAAGAGGGGAGTTGTCATTTTTTTAACACATTAGTTGCTTTCACTCTGCTAGGAATAAGAGACATTTATATTAACTGGCTATTTTAGATAATCATTCTATTTACACACTTTCACAAATATCTATTGTTAATATCATAAGAGTTTCTCTTAAACAAAACAGTTTTTCCGTGATCTACATGAATAGACATGGTTTATTGCTGTGGTTATAGTTATTCTGGCAGCAGCAGATAGACCTCTTTCAGGTAAAAAAAAAAATTGTTGGTTGTGTTTTATAAGTTAAAAATTTGAACCATTCACGTGTTCCAATGAAATACCATCTTATCCCAAACACCCTTTTTTGTATTCTAAGATGAATATACATCAAAGAAGAGATGGAAAGATATACCATAGATACTTAAGTCCTTTATTACTAGAAACAAATTCAAGACTAAGACTGATTGGGGTGGGAGGTATTTGTTTTGTTTTTTATCAGAGTTAATGGTGTATAATAATCTAGAGTTAGAAGAAACCAGATTTCCTCTATGAGGAAATGAGATTTGGAGACCTTCACCAGGAGAGAGGTTATTAGTTTAAGCTAATTTCTAACAGTAAACACTGGCAGCACTCACCTAGGCAGAACATCACCATGCCCCAGCTGTCCTTCCTTCCCTTTCCCCCAGGTCCACACCTCTGTTCTCAGAGAAGGCAGGAGCGCATCCGCTTCTCCACTGTATGTAGGGGTCAGAACCACTGTCCGCGTTTTCACCCTTGCAGCTTTTCTCAAGAGCCTGGGGGAGACTGAAAACAAACCAGAGATATCATGAGGGAGTAGATGGGTGAGATAAAAGGTACCACTTTAATGAACTGTTGATTTTCAAAGAAATACACTAACATGGTATTTGTGAAGCATATTCTACAGGTTCTCTGCAAAATGGGGATTAAGTAGTCAAATGAGTTTGGTAAACACTGCCTACTGCATTCTTTCCTCCCCCCTACCTGCCCTGTAGAGATTCACACACACGCATTAGCATGCTAAAGGTACTGAAAAGTCCTGCAATTAAAAGCCCTGTTTAAATCTGTTTAACCCTGCCCCACTTCCAAACACTTAGCCACAAAATCCTTTTTTGTATAACATTTGTTATACAGAATGTCTACGTGACATCCTATGGAACTGGTATTCTAAAGAATAAGCTTAACAAAATACTACATTAAGGCTAACAAATATTTTTCCCATTTCAAAGCAGAGTTAAAAGTTAAGCCTTTCCGGGCTTCCCTGGTGGCGCAGTGGTTGAGAGTCCGCCTGCTGATGCAGGGGACACGGGTTCGTGCCCCGGTCCGGGAGGACCCACGTGCCGCGGAGCGGCTGGGCCCGTGAGCCATGGCCGCTGAGCCTGCGCGTCCGGAGCCCGTGCTCCGCAACGGGAGAGGCCACAACAGTGAGAGGCCCGCGTACCGCAAAAAAAAAAAAAACACCTAATGAGGGCCATGATCTAATCAGTACTAAAACTAGATCATTTCAATATTATAATTAGTGCCACAGGGAAAGAGTACTTGAAGATATTTAATAAGCCTGTAAAAAAAGAAAAAGTTAAGCCTTTTCAAATTAAGGTCTAAGGTCAAGCATACTATAAATATTGTAACAAAAGATTTATTTTAGACATAAAACTTAAAAGTTTCTACAGTGAGGAAATGGTTATGAATGGGAAGTACTAAAAAGATTTTGTATTTTGCTGCCTACTTTAAATTATTTTATAGAAAAGTTAATATTTAAAAAAAAGAATGCTGACATCTTTTAGAGTGTTCAAAATTGTAACAAAGGCGTACAACACTGTGTAAATCTTGTACACCAATCTGGTGACAGGATATGTTTTGAAGAAAATCATCAAATGTCACTAGGTATAGACTTAAGTCACTTGGTCATTAAGTTGTGGGCCACAAAGAAAGTGATCATCCCCGGCTAAGATCACAATCTTTTCTGGTGAATGTATCATCCACTCGTACATACGAAGACTCAAATACACCTACTTGAGGTTTCCTCAAAGATGTATTCTAGATCATTTTAAAAGAGAGAGAAAAAGAGTACATGGAAAAGTTTTTCTAAAGATACTTTAAGTTTACTAAGTAAAATTTAACCTAAGGAAATAAGTCTGTTAGTAGAATTGCATATTTCACATGGTCTAATGGCATGACAAAAATCAATATCCCACATTTGTGGTTCAAGGAGATCTCAAATATTATATTATTCTGAAAATGCTAAAGGACATTTCAGAATGAGAACATTTTGGCCCAAGATTATTCTTCAGACTTAGCAGAATTCATGGGATACACACACACACACACACACACACACACACACACACATATAAAATCAGGACTAGGGTTTTATTTGCACAGATGAATCTAGTGGCAATGAGAATCAGGAGGCAGGATAGCAAAAGTACTCAGTGGCACAAGAGACAGCAATAAGTAGAACACAGGTAGGGAATAGGGACATAGCAGAAAAGGTAAGTTTTAGTCTAGTCTAGTATTCCTAACTTCCTAACCACTGGTTTATACCATTTTGTGCAAAGCTCTAAACTATAGCCCATGGGTCAAATACAGTCCACTGCCTGTTTTTGTAAATAAAGATTTATTGGAATATAGCTCATTTATTAATGTATTATCTATGACTGCTTTTAAGCAAAGTCAAGTAGTTGTAACAGAGACTGTATGGCCTACAAATCACAAAATATTTCTCTTTAGCTCTTTATAGAGAAAGTTTGCCAGGAACTCCCTGGTTCAGTAGTTAGGACTCTGCGCTTTCACTGCCAAGGGCACAGGTTCAATCGCTGGTCAGGGCAAAAAAAAAAAAAAAAAAAAAGAGAGAAACTTTGCCAACCCCTGGTTGATCTAATCCAATACTTCTTGAGCTTTAATGTGCATGTTAATCACCTTGGGATCTTGTTATAATGTATATTCTGATTCACGAAGTTTGGTATGCAGCCTGAAAGCCTGCATTTCTAACAAACTCCCAGATGATGCTGATGTTGCCGGTCTGCAGGCCACCTTGAGAAGCAAAAGTCTAGATGACTGAGACTCCTGAACTGAGTGAGAAATGTAGAAGAAACAACTGTGCAATATTCGCAATATTCTAAGAAGTTGATTGCTAATGGTTTCAGAAAATGAAGCTTTCTCTTATTGAAGCTTAAAACCATCCTCACTTTCAGGGCGTAAGTACATTAACTCCTCATTGACCCAATGATCACATCTGCAACTTCATCGATCTGGAGTCCAGGCCCACCCAGGAAATAAGGAGGCTACTGCTACATTCCAGAACAATCAAATAAGACTCAAAACAAGGTTCATAAGCAGAAGCAGGTATTATGAAAAAGTGAGGGTCTGAAGTTATTTCTAAAGCAGAGAAACATGTAGCTTTTAAAAAGCTATTTAATTAAATAAATTTTGACATGTGAATATGTTAGGAAAGCGAATTTATTATAACATGGCATGTGATGTCAGGAGCATCTTGGATTCACCAAAAGTCAACTCACAAAAGCCGGTTATTTCCTTACCCTGTGACAACAATCCAGGGAGAGAGAGTCTTCGGCTGCCTCCCTCTGATTCTTCTTCTCTGATATCCACAAGACTTGAACTCTTCTTTCCTTGCATTGACTCCTGTTTAACCTGTTCTTCTCTGCTATCTTTCAGACCTTCTGGGCCTATGGGACTACTGCCTGCCTGAGCTCCAGGTTCACAAGGGGCTGTACTATAAAAGTTCATAACTTTCCTAAGAGACAAGGTCCCAGCTTCATATGTAGCAGCCACTCTCACACCGACAGCAGATGCACAAGAGACCACTAGGCTGTTCAGGGCTGAAGTGCTTGTGGTTGCTGGGCTGTGAAGATTAGGAATCGCTTCTGCTACAAGAGGCTAAAATATACACACGTTAAAAAAGGATATAAAAATACAACCCCATATACAACAAGCAAGCAATAAAAAGAAAGTGTAACATCTATCACTATTTGCAAATACAAGAATCTAAAACAACAAGAGGTCTCTTCATCTCCAACCTAAAGGTATCCCTTCTTGATCACAGATTTAACACATTAGATGGAAATGAGTACTTAAAATACAGCTCCTTATCAAAAGTACTTCCTTTTGTTTGAGTGGTGTTTTATCATGGTATTTAAAAATAGGTCCCAGCTGCTTTTATAAAATAAACACAGCAGAAGGGAGAGGGGAGGGAAGGTATGGAAAACATCGCCTTCAATATGAGGTAATAGCCCTGGATAGAAGGTTGAAAAAAATGCAAGTTTTATTATTGATCACTACTAGGAAAAATTACACAAATACACAAGAAAATACACAAGAAATAATGAGAAAAAATTACATTTTAAGAAGAAAAGGCTTTTCCTAAAATGTTTTATGAACACAAATTTATATATGGCATACACAGGCAGAAAATAAGTTACACCTCTAAACTATCCACCCCCAAACCATGTTCTGAAATTTCTGTCCTTCTACTGTCTCATCAAGAGTTATTTTCCATGACCCAGGGGCAAGGTAAACTGAAAGATTACCTTTGCTCTCACTACCATCGAGCAATGTGGTAGGTTAATCATTAAACATTTGGATCCAAGGTTCTTAGTGTTATTCACAGCTGTATTAGAAAGCCAACTAAAGCTTTCTGATATCTTAGTGAAAAATCAGTTAAAACTTACTCTGAGCTGTCCAGCACCACTGTTTACTAAAAAAGAAAGTCACTAGATATACCTACTTAACACACGAAAAAGCTTTCAGCTCATGAGCATAGGTCACAATGAAAATTTTGTTTCCTATGCTACCCAAAGATCCCAAGGGGTGGAAGGGGGTGTGTGTATATCTTAATTTGTCCTGAATTGCAAACCAAACCAAAAATATTTTTTAACACTGACTTCTGATTTTTCTTAAAGGAAATAATTCCTGTTCCCTGCACAGTGCCTGACATGTAGTAGGCACTCAATACATTCTGTTCAATACTAAATTCAACAAAATGTGAGTCTTTAATTAAAATATCCAACAAAATAAACAAATATACCATATAAAAAAAGATAAATACAAAGCCTATTACTTCCTTGGTGACACAGTTCTCATGATAACTTGTTCAGAAAAACTGGTGTCACTATTTCCACCATCTATTTACAAAAGCTTATAACAGAAGCAGTGATGGTATTTAGGGGTGACTAATTTAGAGAGTTCTTACCATTAGGTGGAGGAAAGTCAAAAAAACTCTACCTTCTATAAACTTTAAACTATTGTTCTAACAGGCTCCTCTACTTAATTATATTTAACAATTCATAAAATAAGTAAATAAATAAAACAAAAACACATGTCCAGCAATTTTGATGGAAGACATAATTTCAGGGGTTCCAATCAACCAACAGCAAAATGCAATAATGAAATATATGCTTCATTGCCAAATACTTTAGTTTATTTCACAAACGTGAGATATTCTTTCAATTACATCTGGCCAGAAGAAGAAAACTTGTCCTAAGCCACATAAATTCCTAATGGTTAGCTGTATGATTGAGACACTATTTACAAAGATGGAATTACACTTAGTTAAACACACACTGCCAAAACTAGCATAGGTAACCAAAACTTTAAATGTTTAACCAAACAGGTCCAAAGGAAAGTGCAATTTCAATGATGATAATCTATTATTCAAATAAACAGTAAATAAACTTTTAACTACAACTTTAATAAATCAGAGAAATGACTTTTGGAAAGTCAAAATCTAACTTTTTTATAAGCATGTACGAGTCCTGTTCAATTATTACTTTCGCTTTGTTTAGATTTTTCTTTCTCCAAACAGCTTCTTAATAAAAACTTAAAAAAAAAAATCAAACATCTACAAGTTTCGGTGAGTAGACTGTGAAATAAAAACTGTTTCTAAAAACACCTCTAAGCCACGTTCCCATTCTGAACCAGTAAACAACAGTGATGAAGAATCCAGAGGCTATGTGGTTTCAAAAACCTGAAAGCAACGCCACAAGGCAGCTCTTTTATGATTAGTTTTTTTTTTTTTTTGAGTCTTAACCACTGGACCACCAAGGAAGTCCCTAGGATTATATGTTTTTGTTTAGATTTGTTTTCTTAGAGTTCTGGAAAAGCAAAAGCAAAAGGCTTCCACTAAGAGTAAAAAAAACAAGTATCCTTTAGAACAATTTGTTTTAAGTAGGGAGACACAGCTTACTACATGCCCCTGGTAAATAGCTTTTCTCCACTTACTACAAGTTTTCAAAGTGAAAGTAGTTTAAACCAGATGAAGAGAATATAAAACCCTCCACCCAGTGATGCCCAGTGAGGACCACTGGTATAACTGAAAAGAATTCGAACAGTATGTAATGCCAGTCAGTTTCAAGTCTGCCTATAAGCGAGGGAGGGATCCGCCACACAGCAAACTTCTCTGATAAAGAAGGAAAGGATTTTTCTCAACAGTATCTGAAGAGTGCTACAAATACAGATAAGAGAATTCTTTGTGAATATATAGTCATGTTAGATTAAACACTTCAGGGGCCCACCTTAGCCATGGGGGAAAAAGTACTTGGGGAAAAAAAATGGGAATTTTCTACTTACAAAAGAATCCCAGAATAACATCTTTCAACATCATAAATAAAGGGCCAGAATTTGAACATGAAGAGTAATTTTGAATTAATCCAGGGTTTTCCTTATCTAGGCTTGCATGATAAGACAGATTAATAGTCAAACTCAAAAAATAAAAAAATGGTACCAACCCTTAGGTATTTTAAAGTTTCTCAAGAAAACTCATATGGTTCAACTTTATATTATAAAATATAGCAGGTACCTGAGATGGCACTGGCTTTTCACCATTCTCTGAGTTCTCTCTTACTGAATGATCTGACAGTTTCTGCACGTATTCATTTACTGCCTGAGTGTCAGGGTACGATGGTATACTTCTTGCAGAAGAAATTTCAGGTGTTCCCATGACATCTTGTGGGGAGGAAATGGTCTCAACACTTGTGGTCTGAACATTTCCAACATTCAGTTCGGTAGCAGCAGGCAGCTCATTTTGTACGAAGGTGTTCTCAAACACTTCTCCCTTGCCATCAAGGGTTTCAGTGGAGGGGCTGATGGCAGTGCTGGCCTGGTTTTCTGACTGGGATTCTGACAGTGTCACGCCTAATGGACAGCAATGGCTGTCTGATATAATCACATGGTCTTCTTTGTCAGTCATTGTAATTAACAGCTGGCTGCACTGGTTACATCTTTCTGGCACTGGCTTCAGATCCTGGGAAGGGAGGCACTGCACCAGGGCTAAGCTGTGGAACGCACCACAGGCAACTTGTAGCACTACTCGCCCAGCAAGATGTTCCACCTTTTGTGGCTTTGTCACGGGGAAGGTAGTGGTAATGAGACCCAACTGACAACCGGTACCCCATGCCCAAATCTCCCTGCTTAGGGACAATGCCAGAGTGTGCTCCTCGCCACATGCCAGCTGCAAGACCCTGACCGCTAACAAAGGACTGGTCTCGGAATCAGAAATGCTGACAGGATTTGGTTCCGGAACATACTGCTGGTTAGCTACCGCACACTGGCCAGCAGAGTTCTCCCCCCACATGTACACTACGCCACTTTCTGTCACTGCTCCGTTGTGGAAACTCCCTGTTGCCACAGTAACAACATACTGCCCAACCAGCACCTCTTCTAGAATGGGGCTACTCGGACAAATCTCTGCTGGTTCACTTCTCCAGGGGAGAGTCCCAAAGCTGTAGACCTCACCATCTGAAGGTTTGAAAAAAAAAAAAAAAAAAAAAAAGGGAGGGTGTTAGTGAATTCAATAGAAATTTTATCAGCTAACTTTTAGTCCCCTCTAGGTTTAACAAAATAGAATTTTTTTTTCTTTTTTTAATTTTCAAAAGCACAGTTGTAGAAATTTGGTTGAAGCAGATAGCATTCCACACTTAGGAATCTTTTAACAAATAACATCTTTTAACATTCTGAAATATAGTGACAATTTCTACAAATTAAAGGAGACTACTTCAAATGAAGGGTATTGCTCCTCTCCTTCAGCCTTATCCTACAAACTCCTAGCATCGATCCGTTACTAATGGCTATCATTGCAGGCTATTACAGAAGCAGATTCCAAGAGTTCAAAGACAAAATAATGACCATGACATGATCAGATAAAATAAGCAGAAGATAAAACAGACACATTTGCTAATATCTACAACATTCACTACTACTGAATAAGTCAGAGCAGCAAAAAATTATGCAATGACATAAAAATATTAGAGATTCACTTTGGCCAAAACTATGAAATTAGCTTTATACCTCCAGCTTGGACTGAGGGCACCAATGTTAACATGACGTTGTGTACCATACTATGTATAATTTTTAAATGTTATTTATAATATATATTGTGTACTAGATAGCCTTCCTGAGGTGTCATTTGTTTAAAAAGCAAATCACAACAAAACAAAGAAAAAAAACAAATGAAGCCATGACTGGCTAGCTTTAGAATTAAAAGGGAAGGCACCAGTGAGTTGGGTACATGAATGATGATAACCTATTTGTGTTCACGTGTGCTACCAAGTCATAGTTTTACTGCAGGTATTGGGGAAATTTGGGGGTATGGGCAAATGATTTATGCTAGCTAAAAAACTCAAATGGAACAAAGACTTGGCCATGGGTTTTGAAAAATATTAAACAAAGCCCACCATCCTTTCTTTCCTATGTGACCAGAGGGTCACCCTTTTTTTTTTTAATTAATGAAAATAGGTACTATTTTTCCTCCAGCAGCAATTGAGCTGCTGATGAAAAAAAGGCATACTTTATCTTTGGCCTATTACACATGGCAGATACATTTATACACTCAAACTCACTACAACATCTATGTAAGGAAAAACACAATAGTGGCTAGAGGAAGATCAGTTTTTATTAGGGAATTTCTAATTTGGATAGAGTAGTGAGAAAATAAGCTCACTGGTTAAGATCTTTTAAACTTTTCTTCCCAAGTGACATAACACACTTGCAACAGTTCACCAACACTTTCAATTGGTATTATATTCCATTAGAATAACAGTCTCTCCAGAGCAAATTGCAGAGAAGTGAATATTTGGACATCATTTTTTTAACCTGGAATACCTCAAAAATAGTGAGTCAATGAGGTGTCCTCATTGAATTATGAGCTAATGGTTAAACTGAATAGAGACAAAGCTTGAAAATTTCTAGTATTCAATCAGTACCATTTCCTCACTTAGAAAAGAAAGTACCAGAGATCTTTGTGCCATTTCAAGCTACACATTTGTGTGAGCCGAGATTTTTTGTTACTTTGACACTTAAACCAGAACACTGCTTAAACATGAACATAGGTTATTTACATTTTTTTTTTAAGTTTTCCCTCAGTCTTCCCAGGCTTTTAGGTTTGATTCTATATGTTTAAAGATATGCTCATGAAGGATTCCTAAATATCTTACTGAGGGGCTAATAAAACGACAGTAACAGAATTCTATTTATATATGTTTGAGAACTATAGATTTGGAAGCCCACAGGTACTGGATATAGTTCACATTTGAAAAATAAGGCTTCCTCCAAGTTCTGGCCTAATACAATAATAATAATAGTATTATGTATTATTATAATAAAAGTGACATAATAATAAAGAAATTAGAAAGAAATCCATGTTTGCCCCAAAAAACCACCATGGTCAGATTTAAGCTTTGTTTCCTAGAATCTGTCTTCCCTTAGTTCCTACAAGGAAAATACCAAAGCATTGTTAAATACTTAATACTTACAGAGTAGAAATTTATAAATTAGTGAAGCTGATGGCAGTCCTGACCCAAATCAAATTTGCCATGACTTAGTAGGTAAAGTGCCATCAAAATTAAAGGCAGCTCTCTATAAATTACAGCCTATGTTTCTGATATAGATTTGTAGATTTTATTATATGTTCTTATGAGCTGCTATTTATGCCTGAGAAAAACGGTACTGAGACAGTACAGCCAAGAGATTTAAAAAGCAAATTTTGAAATTAGACTCTCTGGGTTCCCATCCTAACTCTGACCCTTTAAGTAGTCGTGTGTGCTTGGGAAAACAATTTAACCTCCCTGACCTTCAGCTTCCTCATCTGTGAAGTGGGGATAATAACAGCAGCTACCGCATAAGGTGGTTGTGAGGACTCAATGAGATAATGCATACAAAGTGCTTAGTGCGGTGCCTGGCACATATAATTGTTTAATAAACATTAGCTATTATTAGCATTATTATTCTGATACATTTAATGAACAAAGGTATAGTAAAAGGGTCTCTGAATATGTAATCTTTTAAAAAATCTCATTTTTCATGTACTTATCACTACTAAAATTTTTAGACTGTAATTCTCCCTTTTATTCTAGTTATGGTACATCTTAAATATAAGAACTCATCTGATTTCTGATGAAGGGAGTAAGAACATATTTTGAAAACAAAAAAAGCATAAGTTCCAGCAAAGTTCACTCAGAATCCCTCGTATCCAGTAACTCTCAGCAGCTCCTATATGCTCCGACACTGGTCAGAGTCTCAGTTAGTGTTGGCTAAGCCGTTCTTTTCAATACCTTCAGTCAGAAGAACTCCATGTTTCACTCCAAGGGCCGCATGAAGAACAGTCTTTCCTCCCCAGCCTGGCAATCTCTCTGGTGTTACAGAACGGGAGCCTGCCTGCCACACATGGACCAGGCCTCTTTCTTTGGATCCTTCAGCTTCCGTTGAGCTACAAACATCAAGAAAAATAGCTTAAAAATAGCTTGTTCCTCCAGGTCATAACTGTATCTTTTGTCCTTCATACTGTCATGAGATTTATACCTTTTACCAGTACATGGGTGACTGAGTCAGACAGTTCGGCACCTATTTTATGGCATGGTTATGACACAGGAGCAGAAGTAAAATTACTATTTATATAAATGATTTGAGGATAAACCCACAAATTACTTGTCTCTATCTAAGAAACAAACAAAACCTGGGCTATTTTTTGAAGTTTTCTGATTTAAAATTTCAAGATTCTTACTTCTCAGTACATTAACTCCTTGTTTAGATGTTAAAGTTATAACATGTCCCAAGTTGGAGTCTTATTTTAAATTTTTAGTTTTTAATTTGGTATTTAAAGAAAAAGTATTTGATGAGAAAGACAGAAGGAATAGGGATCCACATTTCCCTTTATACCAAGTTTAAGCTCTATAATTCTTATTTAAATTTTTAAGAACTAAATTTATAACAGGTACCAGTAAAATCCTTCATGCTTTACTCATGTTCTAGCCAAAGAATTCTATCCATCTGATAACCCTAGTTCAAAGAACATAAAACACACAGCTGTGTAACAATGACTGCCTCCCTTTCCAAGAAAAGGCCACATTAACATACTCTGGGTTTCCCTTTATATAATATTTTCCTTTGTGTCGCCATTAATGGGGCATTTATTTTCATATTCTTTTTTCTAGAACAGTGATGCCAATATTTTAATGAGGCACAGAAACTTTTTTTGGTTTTCTTTATTTTATAATACCTAGGATTTTCTCTACTTTTGTTAAATAATATTCCTCTGAACTGTAATTAGGCATAACCATGTTTTTATGAAAGGAAAGCCACAAACCTAACCCTCCTTTCAAAATATCATTCATGGCGCCGAGTTCTCTAAGGATAGAATTACAATTAATAAGGCTACTTTTGAAAACTTGAAATTATGCGTGACAAAAAAAATGGCCTCAAAAGCTTTAAAATGGTGAAGACATTTTGTGCCTTTTATAAGCATAAGAAAGGAACTAGCAACGAAGTGTACCACTAACAAGCTTTCTTGCAATTATGTTTCTCTCTTTACCAGTCAACACAAATGTCACTATTCCTACTTAATAGCCATCAACAAGAAAATTAAACTGAAGAGAAGCTACACATAAGTGGAACTGTCTGTTGTGTTTTCCTAGAAGGGTAGGGGAAAAGGAAAAAATGGTTTTACCTTTTCTTCTTTGAGTCCATCGGTCAGTGGGAGCACTCCATCACCAAATCATTCCCTCCTTGCAAAAGGTATATAAAACCCTAAACGGCAAAACACAGGTAAGCACAAAGAGCAGTGAAAGAGCAGTTTGCTATTTTATCTTCAGATTTTAAAAAAAGAAGAAAAAAGGCAGCTCTCCAACAAGTGCACATTCACTGGGCAATAAATATACAGCAAAACTATTTAAACTATTTCATATCCTGCCTGCCAAAGTCAAATCTCTAGACTGAGCCTGCCCACTGAGCTTATAAAAATGCCTGTTGATCGTCAAATGTAATGTCAAAGTGAGAAAAGACTACCCACAACCTAGCTGTACTTTGTCAGGCAACAGATTTTTTTCATTTGTTTTTTATTATAAATAAGTTCAATCTGAAAACTCAATGTGTTAAGTATTCATTACACACAAATTAAGGCTACTTTTTAAATGCTGCTGGGACACATGAACACTTAAATACCAATTAAGTAAACAAGAATTTCTTGGGGCTTCCCTGGTGGCGTAGTGGTTAAGAATCTGCCTGCCAATGCAGGGGACACGGGTTCAAGCCCTGGTCCCAGAAGATCCCCCATGCCACAGAGCAACTAAGCCCATGCACCACAACTACTGAGCCTGTGCTCTAGAGCCCACGAGCCACAACTATTGAAGCCCACGTGCCTAGAGCCTGTGCTCCGCAACAAGAGATGCCACCATAACGGAAAGCCTGTGCACTGCAATGAAGAGGAATCCCCTCTCACCGCAACTAGAGAAAGCCCGCGTGCAGCAGCGAAGATCCAACGCAGCCAAAAATAAATAAATAAAATAAATTAAAATTTAAAAAAAGAATTTCTGCAATCTCTCCAGTAATGTATCAGATTCAAACAGTTTTAATTTCATTTTCCAGTAACGCACACACACAGAATTCCATCATTAAAACAAAGTTTTCCATGTATTGGAACTAGCAGTGTTTTCCCCAAATCAACCTCAATTCAAAACCATAATCCAAAGGGCTGGAAGAAAGAAGTTCGAATTTAAAATATCTGTTTTCTAAATCTACCATTTAATAAAAAAGAGCTATATGAAAATAACAGTACAAATATCATGACCTATCATTTCAGAAACTCAATGTTTAATAAAGTAAGAGCTAGAAATACTGACAGGCAGACAGAAACGCTCAATGCATTTCAACTAAGAAATTCACATTTTTAAGGGCACCAAAACTCATGAAAATAAGAGCAACGGGGTTTTAGATGTGTGAATGATAAAAATACTGGGGCCAAATTCATTATTTTTCTGCAAAAGGGTATGGCATCGTCACTGTGCTTTGAAAAGAGCCCACACCGGCAGGAGTGATGTAAGACCATCTGTTTACTCCAGGTTGCCTGTGAATTCTTACAGTTTCCCATCTGTATATCTGGAGGAAATTACTCTCTACCTAATGCTTATTTTAGAAAGATTTTGACTCATTCAAAGTTGGATGAAGGGTACATGTAAATGAAAGATATATCTGAACAGATTTAATAAATGCTATTCATTTAATAAATATGGATACTAAGTGGTACTATGCTTTGTGTGTGATAGTAATAAACTTTTAGTTAAATGTACAGTTCACAGCATACAGAAAAGTTCTGAGGCCAGGTCTAATCTATGCTCATCTATGAGAGATCAGGGAGTAACTGGTCCCTTGATAAAAGTTAAACAATGCCCGGGGGGAAACCAGAGAACTGCTCTGGGAGGCTGTGGGAGTGCAGAAGCACACTTCATGCAACGGATTCACTGTTCGTAAACCAAACTGTGTCCTACTGCCTGTCAATCAAAACTGTTGAGAATTGGTAAAATGAATAAAGTAGCTGACCTTTCTTCTCTTTTGGTGTCATATTCTTGAATACAGTGTTTTCTTAAAGTGGATTACTCCTTATGCCACATGATTTCTAACCAACATTCATTTTTTCAAATCCAAATGGAATTAAAACTCTACAAACTGTCTTGCAACTTTGTTACTTACTGTATACTGTAGGAAGGATAATGATTCCCAAGATACCCATGTCCTAATGCCCAGAACCTGTGAATACGTTAGGCTACATGGCAAAGGGGAAGTAAAGCTGCTAATCAGCTTGTTTTAAGTTGGGGAGATTATCCTAGTTATCCAGATGGACTCAGCATAATCACAGAGTCCTTAAAAGTGGAAGAGACAACAAGCCTCTTAGATAGCCACATCCACCACAGGGCAGACAGCAGAAGCAAGAAGAACTACAACCCTGCAGCCTGTGGAACAAAAACCACATTCACAGAAAGACAGACAAGATGAAAAGGCAGAGGGCTATGTACCAGATGAAGGAAAAAGATAAAACCCCAGAAAAACAACTAAATGAAGTGGAGATAGGCAACCTTCCAGAAAAAGGATTCAGAATAATGATGGTGAAGATGATCCAGGACCCCGGAAAAAGAATGGAGGCAAAGATCAAGAAGATGCAAGAAGGGGGCTTCTCTGGTGGCGCAGTGGTTGAGAGTCCGCCTACCGATGCAGGGGACGCAGGATCGTGCCCCGGTCCAGGAAGATCCCACATGCCGCGGAGCAACTAGGCCCGTGAGCCATGGCTGCTGAGCCTGCGTGTCCGGAGCCTGTGCTCCGCAATGAGAGAGGCCACAAAAGTGAGAGGCCCGCATACAGAAAAAAAAAAAAAAAAAAGAAGATGCAAGAAATGTTTAACAAAGACCTAGAAGAATTAAAGAACAAACATAGATGAACAATACAATAATTGAAATGAAAACTATGCTAGAAGGATTCAATAGCAGAGTAACTGAGGCAGAAGAACGGATAAGTGACCTGGAAGACAGAATGGTGGAATTCACTGCTGCGGAACAGAATAAAGAAAAAACAATGAAAAGTAATGAAGACAACCTAAGAGACCTCTGGGACAACATTAAACGCAACAACATTTGCATTATAGGGGTCGCAGAAGGACAAGAGAGAAAGAAAGGACCAGAGAAAATATCTGAAGAGATTATAGTCAAAAACTTCCCTAACATGGGAAAGGAAATAGCCATCCAAGTCCAGGAAGCACAGAAAGTCCCACACAGGATAAACCCAGGAGAAACACACTGAGACACATAGTAATCAAACTGACAAAAATTAAAGACAAAGAAAAATTATTGAAAGCAGCCAGGGAAAAACAACAAATAACATGCAAGGGAACTCCTATAAGGTTCACAGCTGATTTCTCAGCAGAAACTCTACAAGCCAGAAGGAAGTGGCATGATACACTTAAAGTGATGAAAGGGAAGAAACTACTACCTAGATTACTCTACCCAGCAAGGATCTCATTCAGATTCAATGGAGAAATCAAAAGCTTTACAGACAAGCAGAAGTTAAGAGAATTCAGCACCACCAAACTAGCTCTACAACAATGCTAAAGGAACTTCTCTAAGTGACAAACACAAGAGAAGAAAAGGATCTACAAAAAAAACCCAGGGCAATTAAGAAAATGGTTATAGGAACATACATATCGATAATTACCTTAAATGTGAATGGATTAAATGCTCCAACCAAAAGACACAGGCTTGCTGAATGGATACAAAAACAAGACCCATATATATGCTGTCTAGAAGAGACCCACTTCACACCTAGGGACACATTCAGACTGAAAGTGACGGGATGGAAGAAGATATTCCATGCAAATGCAAATCAAAAGAGAGCTGGAGTAGCAATACTCATATCAGATAACATGGACTTTAAAATAAAGAATGTTACAAGACAAGGAAGGACACTACATAATGATCAAGGGATCAATCCAAGAAGAAAATATAACAATTATAAATATATATGCACCCAACATAGGAGCACCTCAATACATAAGGCAACTGCTAACAGCTATAAAAGAGGAACTGGACATTAACACAATAATAATGGGGACTTTAACACCTCACTTACACCAAGTTTCTACGGAACTAGAACAAATCATCTCAAAATCTGTATGGAGACACAAAAGACCCCGAATAGCCAAAGCAGTCTTGAGGGAAAAAAACGGAGCTGGAGGAATCAGACTCCCTGACTTCAGACTATACTACAAAGCTACAATAATCTAGACAATATGGTGCTGGCACAAAAACAGAAACATAGATCAATGGAACAAGACAGAAAGCCCAGAGATAAACCCACGCACCTATGGTCAACTAATCTATGACAAAGGAGGCAAGGATATACAATGGAGAAAAGACAGTCTCTTCAATAAGTGGTGCTGGGAAAATTGGACAGCTACATATAAAAGAATGAAATTAGAACACTCCCTAACACCATACACAAAACTAAACTCAAAATGGATTCGAGACCTAAGTGTAAGAACAGACACTATAAAACTCTTAGAGGAAAACATAGGAAGAACAGTCTTTGACATAAATCACAGCAAGATCTTTTTTGATGCACCTCCTAGAATAATGGAAATAAAAACAAAAATAAGCAAATGGGACCTAATGAAACTTAAAAGCTTTTGTACAGCAAAGGAAACTACAAAGAAGATGAAAAGACAACCCTCAGTATGGGAGAAAATATTTGCAAATGAATCAACAGACAGAGGATTAATCTCCAAAATATATACACAGCTCATGCAGCTCAATATTAAAAAAACAAACTACCCAATCCAAAAATGGGCAGAAGACCTAAATAGCCATTTCTCTAAAGAAGACATACAGATGGCCAAGAAGCACATGAAAAGCTGCTCAACATCACTAATTATTAGAGAAATGCAAATCAAAACTACAATGAGGTATCACCTCACACCAGTTAGAATGGGCATCATCAGAAAATCTACAAACAACAAATGCTGGAGAGGGTGTGGAGAAAACGGAACCTTCTTGCAATGTTGGTGGGAATGTAAATTGATACAGCCACTATGGAGAACAGTATGGAGATTCCCTACAAAACTAAAAATAGAATTACCAGATGATCCAGCAATCCCACTACTGGGCATATACCCAGAGAAAACCATAATTCAAAAAGACACATGCACCCCAATGTTCATCACAGCACTATTTACAATAGCAGGTCATGGAAGCAACCTAAATGCCCATCCACAGATGAATGGATAAAGAAGATGTGGTACATATATACAATGGAATATTACTCAGCCATAAAAAGGAACGAAATTGGGTCATTTGTTGAGACGTGGATGGATCTAGAGACTGTCATACAGAGTGAAGTTAAGTCAGAAAGAGAAAAACAAATATTGTATATTAATGCACATGTGTGGAACCTAGAAAAATGGTACAGATGAACTGGTTTGCAGGGCAGAAATAGAGACACAGATGTAGAGAAACAAACGTATGGACATCAAGACGGGAAGTGTCGGGGGTGGTGGTGGTGGTGGTGTGATGAATTGGGAGATTGGGACTGACATGTATACACTGCTGTGTATAAAACTGATGACTAATAAGAACCTGCTGTATAAAATAAAGAAATAAATAAAGTGGAAGAGAGAGGCAGAGGAGAGCTTGAGAAAGAGAGGTGATGATAACAAGCCGTGTCAGAGAGCTGCTAAATTGCTGGCTTTGAAGATGGGAGGCGGCAGCCATAAGCCAAAGAATGTAGGTGGCCTCTAGAAGCTGGAAGAGGCAAGGAAACGAATTCTCTCCTAGAGCCTCCAGAAAATAACACAGCCCTGCTGACATCTTGATTTTAACCCAGCGAGACTTGTGTCCGATTTTTAACCTAAAGAACTCCAAGATAATAAATGTGTGTTATTTTAGGCACTGAGTTTACAGCAATGCTACAAGCAGCAACAGAAAGCTAGTACACTATTTCAGACACATCTTTCTTTATCGATATTTATAGATCGAATTTTGTTTTAATGGTGTTTAATATACTTGACTTCTCCTAAGAAGACACGTGTGCCTGAAATTCAGATACAGCAATGAGAAAAAAGGAAATGACTGGTAAGGAAGCATAACTAAAAAGGAATATTGCACCTAAATGTGGGAAGCTTATATTATAAAGTTTTACCTCACATACTTAAAATATGCAGCATTTACTGAATCCAGTTAATCTAACATTCTTCCTCAATTATGTATCCAAAGAGAAAAACTACACCAAAAAATTTGTTTTCCTAGTATTTTTATAATCCTCTCTCTGAGAAATCTATAAGACTTGCCTCAACCATTCAAAAAGCATTTAAACTTGCTTATGTTCTTCCACTGCTAACAGTTTTAACTGTTATAAAATTGCCTAATCATGGGGCTTCTTCTGGGGATATTTCTCCCCAGATGAGCTTTGGGGGTCAGGATCCCTGTACTCTGCTTCTTTTCTTCTGTTATAGTAACTTTCCCTCATAGCCTTTATTATATTAACTAGCTCTGATACAGAAGCTGTGTGATATTTACAGAGTCAGAAAATGTGGGGTCCTCTTGTACCTCACATGGCCTTTCCAGAGATCAATGGCATCTGTAAAAGGAGCAAACTAGACTGTAGCATCCTCTCCAACTGTTAAGTACTACGAGCCACAGAACAAAGATGCATTCATTTTAAAGTATACCACTCTACACTTCAAATTATCTCCTTCACAGTGGAATGTAAAGTAATTAAACTCTCAGATGACCCGTTAAAACAAAAAGCTTGGTTCTTAATGAGTTGATTCCACTTTTAGATCCCAGTGGATACACACCCTCCTGCTACATTTAACAGAGAAATAAGCTATCCTGTACATGCAGAGAATATGGTTTTAATTCCATGATCTGGGAGTGCCCTAAAAAAAAAATCTGGTCTAGATGTTCTAGTTATTGCTAGAAAGAAAAGCTACTACTATGGGTCCATGATACCGTAACCAGAAATCTAAACTCCAAAAAACTCTGAAAACTAAAAGTTTTTTCATTTAAGTCTTTTGGTGGCAAAATCTAATCTGACCTGAACTCATCCAAGAGCAAAACCAACATGAACTAATGTGATGCTATTTAGTTTTTACCCCTTTAGCGTACATCTTCATTTGTCACAGAAATATTAATATGATTGTAGGGTGGTACCAAAGGTCCCACGAGAAGTGTTATATAATATATGGTTTATGCACCTTATTCTAAAGATCAGAAAAACTCCAAATTCCAAAACATGCCTTGCCCCAAGGGTTTCAAGTAAGGGACTGGGAACTGTATTCTAAAACAACTATCATTTTCGGTAGGGGTCCTCAACTTTTTAATGGCAATGATTTACATCACTTGTTTTAAAAGTTTTAAGTCCATTTTATAGTGAACATACTCACACAGAGTGCCCAAATGAATTCTGTAAGAAATATCCTCCCTGCAAATACTCACTTGGCTCATCTTAGTGGAGGAAGGAAGCCTGGGCTCTTTAATTTCATACAAGACTACCAATTTGGTGGAAAGATGTAAATAATGAGAGAGGTGCTGTGTCCTAGAACAACTAGGACTTAGTGATGTATTAGACATAAGTGGGGGATAAAGGAGAAGGAGGTATCAAAAATGACCTCTAATTTCTCCCTTGAACAACTGTGTAGTGGTACCATTTACTGAAATGAGGAAGAGAGAGAGGGTAGGATTCTGAAGTGGAAGGTAAGATTCTCGTAAGACAAGATTTTTTTATAAGTTCAAGATGCCTGTGAGAAATCCAAGAATACATGTCAAGTGAGCAGCTGAATATGTGAGCATGGAGTTCAGAAAAAAGGTCTCAACTATTGATATAAACTTGGGAAGGCATATGGATAATATCTGAAATCAAGGCAATTGACAGTATCACTGGAGTGTGTGTTAAGAGAAAAGGAAGGCACAGAATCAAGCTGTTAAGTTACTCGGATAGGATGAGCAACAAGCAAAGACTGAGGTGAGAAGTGGCCTGAGAGGTAGAACAAACAAGAGTCTGATGTGGGCACACGAAGCAAAGCAGAGAGTGTTTCCAGCAGGAATGACGGGTCAACACGGCTGGGCTCTCAGCTGGGGACTGAAAAACAGATTGCAGCAGGCTGACTATAAATGGCAGGTGAGGACATGAAAATAAAGTTGGTGTAAATGATGCTTTTAAAAAATATTGAAATGGCAAACAGAAATGGAGAAGCAGCTGGAGAGAAACATGAAGATCAAGGGTGTAATTTTGGGGGGTGGGGGAAGATGAAAGACAGCTGAACATGTTTGTAGGACAATGACATGGTTCCTAGATGCAAGGGAGACAAGGACAGAGGGCAGAACCAAAATCCTGGACAAAAGTGGAAGAGGGTAGCGTCCGGAACACGCATGCAGTGGGACTGGTCTTTCACAAGAGAAAGGGTCTACATTTTAAAAAGAAACAAAACAACAGGTACTGATACAGGCAGGATTATGGATTTTGTGGCGGGAGGATAAGAGTCCCACATGATGGCACCTGTAAGTGACTAGGACTTCACAGTATGTGTGCTATGTTTTTCTAATCTCACACCTGGTTCCATTCATTCTGTCTCTTTATTTTATTTTGCCACATTTACACATTTCTGTAAACTGCCTTTTAGGAACAAGGCAGAATATAAATAAAAATTTAAAAATATGAAACAGAAATGTGTTAATGGACTAGTATCCCAAATGCAAAAAGAAAATTAAATCATGTAGCATTCTATGTATTCACATCTAGTAAACTTTATTCTCTGGACAAAGTCCTTTTGCCTTAATAATTTAGTAAAAGTTAGTATATTAACTTTAATTAAATTTCAACAACTAAAACCACATGTAGTTTTCTTACCTACTGTACTCCAGGTATGGAACTAATATAAAACTTCCACGGAAGCCAAAAACATCTTATGCTCTATTATATCCCAGCTGCTTAATATAGTCCTGACATACAACAAGTACTCAATAAATACCTGTAGACAGACTAGGCCTATATAAATCAACAAGTTCCTACCCTTAAGGAGTTTACATAGGAGTATGTTCTATCTTTCTGTCTAGCATGATGGCTCTAAGTAGACAGTGCCCTCGAGGCATAAGAAAGCTAACTTAACACTAGCAAAGCTGGGCCCTTCTACTCTTAGTCTCCTGTCTCATTTATTGGTTTAAAATAAGTGTATTGATTAAAATAGTGAAATAATAGCAATAATTATAGTTATAAGAGTAATGATATTACTGTTTAGAATGACAAGACATTAAGATAGGAAGACAATAAAAATAATAATAAAGGAGCAAACTGTATCATAATGCCTTGAAATGAATTTGGACATAGAGTGAATCTGACATAAAATTACTACAGATTTCATGCAGTTATTTACACTTTCTCTTTAAAGTCTGAGTTAGCTGTGTTTTATTACAATGTAGTAAACCAGAGTTTATACTGTGAATGCAGTAAACAATAATTGAAGACCCTATGGAATTTTACACATGGTAAATGCTTAATAAATATTTGCTTTTAGAGGCTCAGTCTACATTTACACATGGATTAAGGCAACTTTTGACTCAAACACCTGATTTACAACTAATCTGTACACCAACAACTGCTACTTCCTGGATATCCTGCCACTCTAGCCTTTACCCACCACCACCGAAGGCTGAGGAACACTCACCTTGCACCTAAGGCTTGACAAACCAACCACCATCAAAGGGGGAGGCCACTTCAAATCCTAGCCCTCTCAGCCTGAAATGCTGCACTGGAGGCACTGCCTAATAACACTATGGGAGCTGACCAACCCCTTAAATCCTGACCCAGAGTTCAGGAGTTCAGTAAATTAATGCATTAAATAAAGTCAGTAGGCTGGCCTAGAGAGTACTTATTATTTATAATGTTGTTACTAGTGGGATAATGCACTTAAGTCATTGATTCAAAATATATTATAAACTCCTGGAGGTCAGAAACCATGACTTATTCATTGGTACATTCTTGTACCCATGGTAACCACTAGGTATAAGCTGGCTACGCATAAGTGAGTCCTCAGTGGAAGACAACCCTCGATCTTAAGTTCCAGTCCACAGACTTCCAAATGATTAGAAGGTTTCCACCAGTCCACGGACTTCCAAATGATTAGAAGGTTTCCATGCCTGTTATAAAAGTCAATGTCTGACATGAAAGGAAAGTGTCTTCTCATAACAGAAACTCTTTTTTTTTTTTTTTTTTTTTTTTTTTTTTATAAATTTATTTATTCATTTATTTATTTTTGGCTGTGTTGGGTCTTCGTTTCTGTGCGAGGGCTTTCTCTAGTCGTGGCAAGCGGAGGCCACTCTTCATCGCGGTGCGCGGGCCTCTCACTGTCGCGGCCTCTCTTGCTGCAGAGCACAGGCTCCATACGCGCAGAGCTCAGTATTTGTAGCTCACGGGCCCAGCTGCTCCGTGGCACGTGGGATCTTCCCAGACCAGGGCTTGAACCCATGTCCCCTGCATTGGCAGGCAGACTCTCAACCACTGTGCCACCAGGGAAGCCCAACAGAAACTCTTATACATAATTTGCTAATGGTACTTCCTAACAAGGAAGATGCTTTTATTTCATGTCACTTCACAGATGTTAGACAACCTAGGAAAGAAAAGTCCCTTTCTCCTTAGTACACGGAGACTGTTTCTGGGCAATCAGGGACACTAAGGCTTCATAGTCTCTTTCTCTTTTTACTTATTATTTTTTTTTATGGCCTGCTAATTTCACCCTGAAACCTACTAAAAGGACACTCTTCTGATTGTTGAGAATCTTCTAAAATGGATATTACTCATGGGAGAGGGGGATAAACATGGTAAAATAAACACCCAGCAAATACCCATTTAGCTCCTTTTTGCACCCACTGCCTATCTCTTTAAAATGCATTTTCTGTAAATACTAAATTCCCATGAAACATTCTGATAAATATTATAATACCAGCAACTGAATTTCAAATTCCCAGGTACTGCAACCATTTATGCCTATTATTACTTGATAGCATATAATTTCTGATATAAATTATTCCTTTAATACTTTGCTACTATTCTTTTACTAAAATGGCTACTTTTTAAAAAAAGGCAATATTACAGAAACACAGTTCAAAGTATGTTGGCTTATTTTACCAATCAATAATATCCAGTGCTTAAGGTCAACAAGGGGCCACATAACTGAACAGGGAGTACACATGTCAAAATATACTGCTCTGGAGATATAAGCTTCACTTAGAGTATTTTGAAAGTGCTAATAACAGGTATTCTTGATTAGGAATGAAAATATTGTTTTTAAATGTGTGAGTCATATTAGAGATCAGCTATTAAATTCACTATTTGTTACTCAACCATTTAACGCATTGTCGTCATGTTTACTAATCAATACCTGTAGAAAGAGCATTATTTTGTTTGAGCAATAACTAGGACACTTGCATTCACAGTATAAAACTCAGGTTTACGACAATGTAATAAAATTTAACCAATGAAAACTTTAAAAAAGTGTTAATGACTACATGATATCTGCAGTAATTTTGTTTTTTTTTTTAATATTTAAATATTTATTTATTTATTTATTTGGCTGTGCAGGGTCTTAGTTGCGGCATGCGGGATCTAGTTTTCTGACCAGAGATCAAACCCGGGCCCCCTGCATTGGGAGTGCAGAGTCTTAACGCTGGACCACCAGGGAAGTCCCTCCGCAGTAATTTTGTATGTGAGTCACTCCGTCAAATTCCTTGCAGGGCTTTATGATACAATGCACTCCCCTATACTTTGAGAGTTCGTGATCAGTACATGCCTGCACTTCCCAAGAGTCTCTAGAATTTAAATTCCCCTGCAGCCTTTCAAGAAGGATCATTCCTCACATCCTAAGGCAAGCATCTTCCCAGGAGCACAAGTCAAACAGAAAAGTCTGTCTCCTCTCTTTAGAAAAGCTTTACATAGTGGAGCTGCATTGGCACATTCTTTTCACCGCGGGGAGAGAAGCTACAAAGTAAAAAAAAAAGAAAGCATATCGGGAGAGAGCCCCGATTATATATAAAAATTCTAAGGTGCTAGTTTCACAAACTATCTTAACCATTCACAAATCTGTAAAAATATTAATAATAATAATGTACAAATCCATCATTGAGTTTTAATAAATATTTTCATATTTGCTTAAGCTCCCTTTAAAATAGAAGAAAAAGTTATACGTAGATTTGGGACTTCTCTGGTGGTGCAGTGGTTAAGAATCTGCCTGCCAAGGCAGGGGATAAGGGTTTGAGCCCTGGTCCGGGAAGATCCCACATGCTGCGGAGCAGCTAAGCTTGTGCACAACAACTACTGAGCCTGCGCTCTGGAGCCCACAAGCCACAACTACTGAGCCCACGTGCCACAACTACTGAAGCCCACGTGCCTAGAGCCCGTGCTCTGCAACAAGAGAAGCCACCGCAATGAGAAGCCCACGCACTGCAGTGAAGAGTAGCCCCCCGCTCGCCGCAACTTAGAGAAGTCCTGCGCACAGCAACGAAGACCCAACGCAGCCAAAAATAAATAAATTAAATAAATTAAAAAAAAAAAGTTATACATAGATTTGAAGGAGCTCTACCCAAACCTTCCTTCTCCAGAGTTACCCACTATTCCTAAAGTTAATGTGTCTTATTTCCATGTATATTCTTATACTTTTATGTACTCTCACTAGATACACACATATCAATAAACAGTAATATGCTATATTGTTTCAAAACTCTACATAAATGCATAATACAGTATTCATATATCCTTTGGCAACTTGGTTTTTTTTTTTTTGCGGTACGCGGGCCTCTCACTGTTGTGGCCTCTCCCGTTGCGGAGCACAGGCTCTGGACTCGCAGGCTCAGCGGCCATGGCTCACGGGCCCAGCTGCTCCGCGGCATGTGGGATCTTCCCAGACCGGGGCACGAACCTGTGTCCCCTGCATCGGCAGGTGGACTCTCAACCACTGCGCCACCAGGGAAGCCCAGCAACTTGCTTTTTTTACTCAATATTATGTACTTGAAATATGTATCCATGTTATATACAAAAATCTAGTTTATTCATTTTTACCAAGGGACAGTATTCCATTGCATGAATAAACCATAGTTTATCCATTTCCCTACTAAAGTACAGCTGGATTGTTCTACTTTATCACTATTTTAAGAGTTGCTATAATCATCTTTGTTAGATGTTTGCTTGGGCAATTGCTCCAATTTTAGTTAAGAATTTAGCTCAACAAAAATTTAGGTTGCGGAAGAAAAGAACCCTTAGAATGAAAGTAAATTCACCCAGATCCCATTGACCCAGTCTTTTTTTTCATAGGAGTTGAGAAAACTGTACATTTTTCTTCAAAACCAAACTGTATGAACTGTACAATAAAAGAGTAAGTCTACAAGAGCCCCCAAAAGTACTCAATACATCTCTGATTTGAATATTTCTGCTCTATTCACGTGGATCAATTAATTCACCTATGTTCAGCTCTTCTGTCACTTGTGTGATGCTGGCAAACATCAAGACAGAATGTAAAGATGGCACCATTACATCTATAGACGAACGGGAAATGGGGATAGGAAAATAAATGTAATGCTAAAAAGGACCACGTCATAATTGGTTGCTATCTTATTTGTGGTTACCGCGCATTTTCTTAAGGACTGATATCCTTAAGAAATCTACTTCCTTATAACTGATGACTGAATTAATTGGTCATTTATGAAAAGTTAAAAGAAAAAATATGTTTAAAAAAAACTCTACCAGAAATATCTATATCCCTAATACAGTTAGAGTATGTGGTGGGTTTAATTCCACAAAGTTATTAAAATCCTCACAGCATTCTTCTGAGCGCCGGCGAAAAAGGCTCAACCTCACACTACATCAAAGCAAGCCTTCTTTTACACCAGCTCAAAAATCACCACTCTCTACCTTCCTTCCTAGTTTTTCAACTCATACCTTACCTAGTCTCAGTAAAGAATTATAAAAGGATTTTACAAGTCAGTCATATTCTTTGGAAATACCTTTAGAATGGATCCAGCAATACTGCATTTAACCCATGTTTTTCATGAAAATGTCTAAGATTGATAGTACTCTTCCCATCTAATCACATGAAAACTAAAATCAGTTCTCAGTGAGGTTGTTACCATACCTTTTGCTTCTTTGACAGTCAAAATGCCCAAAGTAAGTCAATGACAACCTAAGTTCTGAAAGGCTGAAATTTGGAGAAAAGGGATTCCAGTTCACATAGCATAAATCAACTTAAAAAATAAGGGGCTAACATAATGCCAACTCAAATCCCCACACACACAAATTACGTGTTTGGTTCTTTATGTTCTGCATCAAATTTTAACATTGTGAAACAGCTTCTAACATTTCTTGCTATAGCTATGAATCTTAAGTCTGCCAATACTAGTCATTGTTTGGAAACTAAGTAATAAATTTAAACTAGGTATAGATTCCATCAGCATTTTAGGTTCTAATGGAACACATTAAAAGTTCTAATGGAACACCAAAGTTACTATAGACCAACCTGAAATCATATTTTCTCTAAATATACCCCTATATCATAAACCTATCTGGAAACTATCCCTTGATTTTAAAAAGTAAACTATAGTTCTTTTCTTAAAAAGTATTCAGTTCTCTTTCACATCATTTTGAAAACAGTGAGTCAGTGGATCATGATGTAGTGGAAAAGGAAATGACTTATAAAAATGGCTAATATGTACTGAATATCTACATACAGTGCCAAGCACTGTAAAAAAAAATATGATACATGAACCATTACATGTAAAGGTACCATTATGAGGAAGGTACTCTTATACCCGATTCAGAGATAAGGAAATGGAGGCAGATAAGTAACTTGCCCAAATTCAAAGATGTAAGTGTATGTGACTCCAGGTATGCTCAGGTCTAAAGCACTTCACCACTATGCTTGTATTATCAAGATTAAAATACTGTAATCTACTGCAAGAGCAAATTTTTCACTCCTTAAATTCTTAATTTTATTCTTTAAAGCCTTTTAAAGAACATTTACAGCCACCAACAAATCCAAAAGGCAACAGACTAAGGATCTGCGTTTGTGTTCAACAGTGATTTCCTTTTCCATTCTAAACCAAAAAGAGAATACTCTACTTGGATAAGCCACTTCAGCCCGTGTGCTTTTCCTCTTCCCTCATCAACAAAGACCTAAGCAGTACAACACTTCGGCGAACCTACACTTGTCTGTCTCCAAAGTAGCCCTATTACACAGAGGACCAACACCACCGTCAGGACCATTTCCTTACGACAGCCCCTGTGTTATTCTGTTCCTATCTTCACTTTTCAAAAGAACTTAACCACCCTCTGCTGGATAACTTGACACGACAAAGGACTAAGGCTAAACTACTAATGCTTAATATCAAAGTCATTTTCTTTTTCCACAACCGCCTTTTCAAGCCAGCAAAACTCTCGGTTCACTCTCCACCGCGATCTGCATCTATGAACAAACCCACCTGGGACACTCATCAAGGTTCGCCGCCAGGGACCCCGGTTTATCTGGTCGCCGCCTAGAGTGGGCATTCAATAAATCCTCCTGAATGAATTGGTGGAAGGCAGCGTGGGGGGAGGCGGGAAGGGGGGCGCGAAGGAATTTCTCTGCAGTGGCGCCCGGTCTGGGGAGGAGGAACCGGGGCGACTGGGAGAACCTGGAGCCGTTGGGTGCTCCTCGACCTGCAGGTCTGTTGGTTGGACGCTGGCTTGGGAAGACGCGGGCGCCGTCTCCGTGGGTCTCCGCAGCGCGCTCCCGGGCCTCGGCCTGCGCCTCCGCCTTTCTCCCGGACCCCGGCGTCCCGCACGCTGGAGGTCCCGGCCGATCAGCCCTCCGAAGCCACGGGCCAACCCAGGACCCGCGCTCGCTCACCTGCCGCTCCCGCTACAGCACCCCGGTCTGCATCCGGCGCAAGCCTAGCAGTCCCGCGGGCCCGTGAGATCAGCTGATTCACGGGGGGCGGGGCTTCTGGGCAGGGGCTGGGCGGCGAGCGAGTGTGAAGGCCGGAGATCACTCCCGACGTAGGTGGGGTTATATGCCAACGGAGTCTGGTAGGGATCAAAATTACTAAAGGGGCGTTAGGCATCGCGGGCAACGTTCCCGAGATACTGCCTTTCTCTTAGGACCAGGCAGAGCCAAGACTCCTAAGATGCACTTGGGCGATGACGTAACGTGGCGTCGCCAGGGCCTAACTACGAGCGGTTCCATGGTAACGGTGAGGAGAGTGGTTGGGAGCTGCAGTCATTTTGCTGCTACCTCAGACTGCTGTAGTCCGAAGGGTAAGTTCGCTACTCTTGACAGTGAAAAGGCTAAAATGTCTTCAGACTGCTTCTATAGACTGTACCCTAATGGTAGTCACTTCCTCCCCCGAGAATGACGTCATCGCCAGGCGTTGGGATTGGCGCTAGTATCCGCACTTTTTACTACTTCGTTGCAACCCCGAAGGATGGAGTGTGGTAGGAGGGAATGAGTTGGCCTCTCCTGTGATCCCCACTGAGCTCTCCCGTATACAATCTGAGTAACGCCAGTTTGCTCAGCACACAGTTTCACGACTGTCTGCTTGTTGCAGTCACAGCCCCACCACGACTCAGCTCGCGCCCCCTAAGTCCCCTCGTGAAGATTTTCCCGAGACGCCACTCATGACAGTGGGTGCAAACTCTACTGCTGGGCAGTGTGCCATCGCTGGACCTGTAAACCTGTATTCAGACCATCAGCGAAAGATGTGCAGTCAGGGTCTGAAACTCCTGTGCGTAAATGGTCTATTAAGTTCACCAATATCCTCAACTCGATTGCCTCCTTGATCCTCCATCACCTGCAAAACCGTTAGTTTACAACAGTTCAACCAACCTTGTACACTCTTGCACCAGTGCTGGAAAAAACATAACCCTGAGGATTGGTACCACTGCAGACCAAGGGTGTCCAACTTCAGTCAGGACTACCATGTGGCCAGGCAATCTTGTTAAGCCCCAAATTGTCCTTAACACATTGCTATTCAGAATTTCTCCTATCCCTATCCCCTGTTCTTCCCAGCCCATACACTCTCCTAACTTTTTAACTGAACTCTACTCACCCACCCTCTTTGGTAAAAATTTAAAAAAATTAACTTTGCCTCCTACATTTCTAAGGAAAATGAGACCCCCCCCAGGGATGAATTTCCTTAACTCCCAGCAGCTGCTATCACAAAGCCTATCTGCAGCCCCAGCCTTCCTTTCCTTCGCCCTCTTTCTCCTTTGAAGTGTTCTGGCCTCTCAAGGTTAATCCCTTCCAATCCACTTAGAGGCTTGCT
This sequence comes from Neophocaena asiaeorientalis asiaeorientalis, assembly GCF_003031525.2. Taxonomy (NCBI): domain Eukaryota; kingdom Metazoa; phylum Chordata; class Mammalia; order Artiodactyla; family Phocoenidae; genus Neophocaena; species Neophocaena asiaeorientalis. Next base: position 3,954,927 of record NW_020174551.1, read on the forward strand.
CCATTACTTATCGCTTCTCTTTTGTGTATTTTCAACCTCCCTGTCTCTTGTTACTCTTACTGCTAAGGATATGAGCCTGTTCCTGCATATCCATCTTTAATTTCTTTTTCCTTTGTCCTCCTTTCTTTTACTTTCTGACCTCCCAATCTTCCTCCTCCCTATCTGCAGTCTCTGCTTTTTCAGGTCTACTGAAACCAGTAATCACCTTCTAATTTTGAAAGCTAATGATACATTCTAAGAATGGAACCATTCTATGCAACCATTTAAAAGAAGGAGAGTGCTCTGTATGTATTGATGTGGAATGATCTGGAAGTTAGGTTAAGAGAAAAAATGCTAGATGCTGAATCATGTGAATTGTATTCTACCAGTTACATGTTATGTATGTCTTTTCACAGGAAGAGAAAGAGAGAGGATATATATCCTTGCCTTTGTATATTCATATCTTGGCTCTGACAGGGTGCATTAAAGTGACTGACACTGGGGAGGAAAATTGGGAACAAAGGTAGGAAAAAAACTCACTTTTCACTCTATGCCATATTGCACTGTTTGAACTTGTAACTTTACAAATATAGTTTGAATATGCTTTTTTAAACTTATTTTTAAAGCTTTTAAATCTAAAAAAAAGGTACAATTTTCATTCTTATCTTCCTTTCCCTCTTTTCCTCCTTGTTTTCTGGGATGCATTCCTTCTGGGTTTTCTCCTACTCCTCGGACCTTTCCTTTACTCTTTCTTTCACTTGTCCCTATATACATGGACTAAATAAATATTTATTGCACACTTATTATGTGCCAGGCACTGTTCTAAGCACTAGAGAGACACAACAATTAGCAAAACAGATAAGAGTGCCTCCTCTCATGGAACTTGCACTCTGTTGATGTGGAAGATAGTCTCCAGCGATGGCCACCATCAGTTCCCCCTTCATGTATAGAAATGCCACTCTTGACACCAAGAGATGCAGTCTATAGCCTTTTCCCCTGAATATGGGCTAGCCTATGGTTGTTTTCCCAACTAATAAAACGTGACAGAAATGAAGTTCTGATACTTCTGAATCAAGGCCTTAGAAAGAACTGGCAGCTTCCACATCCCCATCTGAGGAGCCAGCTGCCTGCCATGCTCCAACTATACTATAGGTTGATAAAAGACAATATGAAGAGATAGGCCACATGGAAGAGCATTAAGGTGCCAGTCTTCTGGGACCTTCCAGGCCAGCCCAGTTACTGGCTGAATGCAGCTGAGTGAGTGACACCAGCCGACATCAAGGTGAGTGTAACAGCCAAGTTAAGCCCTGCCTGAATTCCTGACCCACATTCCCAAGAAATAGTAACTTGTTGCTTTGAGCCACTAAGTTTGGGGGATGGTTGGTTATGCAGCAATAACTGAGACAAGTGGGAAGAGTGAGAGGTAAACAAATACAGCAGTGACTAGGGCTACAAAGAAGCAAAATAGTATAGCAGCTAAAAGCACAGCCTGCGTTCAAATCTCAGCTCTAGCACTTACTAGCTTAATGACCTTGGCACAAGTTATTTAACCTCTATGTACTGCTGTTTCTTCATCCATAAAGCAGAGATCGCAAAGTGAGCTACTTCATAGGGTGATATGAGGACTAAATATAAAGTGCTTAGAATGCTACCCGGCGTATAAGTGCTATATAAATGTTGTTGTTTTGTATGAACAATAAAGAAATGTAAAGGAGTAGACAGGGAAGAGTGCAATTTCATGTAAGGTGTGCAGGGCAAGCCCCTTTTCCAAGAAGACATCGGAACAGAGATCTAAAAGGAAGTGAGGGCACAAGCCGTGTGAATATCTGACACTCCAGGCAAAGGGAATAAGTAACTGTGAAGGCTAGGAGGGCAGTGTGGCTAGAGCTGAAAGAGAAGAGTTTGAAAGAGGCTGAATGAGGCTAGAGAAGAGGTTGAAAGGTAAAAGATCAGGTAGACAATGATCTGGTAGTAGGAACCGATCCTCTGGGCCATGCAAAGGATGGAAAGGACTTTAGGTTTATCTGAATGATAAGAGCAACCATTGGGGCTTTGAGCAGAGGGTGTTGTAATCTGGCTTCTGTTTTAAAGGGATGATTCTTCTGTTCTGTGAAGAGTGATCCTAGTGTAGGAGTTTAAGAGCGGAAGCAGGGAGAGCTGAAAGAGGCTATTGCAGTACAGTTGTCCCTCAGTACCCATGGGGGATTGGTTGCAGGACCCCTGTGGATACCAAAATCTGCAGACACTCAAGTCCCTTATAGAAAATGGTGTAGTATTTGCATATAACCTATGCACATCCTCCTGTATACTTTTTTTTAAATTAATTTATTTATGGCTGTGTTGGGTCTTCATTTCTGTGTGTGGGCTTTCTCTAGTTGTGGCAAGCGGGGGCCACTCTTCATCGCGGTGCGTGGGCCTCTCACTATCGCGGCCTCTGTTGTTGTGGAGCACAGGTTCCAGACGCACAGGCTCAGGAATTGTGGCTCACGGGCCCAGTTGCTCTGCGGCATGTGGGATCTTCCCAGACCAGGGCTCGAACCCGTGTCCCCTGCATTAGCAGGCAGATTCTCAACCACTGTGCCACCAGGGAAGCTCCCTTCCTGTATACTTTAAATCACCTCTAGATTACTTATAATACCTCATACAATGTAAATATTATATAAATAGTTGCCTGGAACAGCAAATTCAAGTTTTTCTTCTTGAAACTTTCTGGAATTTTGTTTTCAAATATTTTCAATTTGTTGTTGGTTGAATCGGTGGATGCAGAACCCGCAGACACAGGAGGGCCGTGGCAAACAGTTATGATGGCTTGGCCTAGGATGGCAGTGGAGGAGAAGGTAAAATGGAGTTGGACTCCTGATGTGTTTTGAAAGTGGAGCCTACAGTATTCACTCATGGATTAGAAATGAGCAATTGAGACAAAAAGAAGAATTAAGGCCTGAGTTATTGGTAAAAACGCACTGTTGTTTACTGAGATGGAAAAAACTGGGAAAAAGAGTATGTCTGGGGATATAGGGAAGAAGTACCAAGTATTCATATTTGAACGTGTTATACATTATATTGCTAGTAAGCATCTGAATGGAAATGCCAAGTAGACAATTGCATATATAAGTCTTGTGTTGAGAAGAAAGATCAGGGCTAGAGATAAAATTTAGGAAGTTGTCCATGGAAAAGATAAGCAGCCTGAGGCCCAAACTCTATTTAGAGATTAAGAAGATAGGGAGGATCTAGCCCAGAATCCTGCTAGGTTCTTTGAGAGGAGAATTTACTTGTGTTTGAGAAATAGAAAGAAGGCAAAAGTATCTAGCACAGAGGGAAAAGTGGTAGAAAGTGAAGTTGTAGTGATCATGTGAGGGTTGGTAGGCCAGGATATGAGTTTGTTTTTTATTCTAAATGCAAGGGGAATCATCAGAAAGAAGTGGGGAAGTGACCTGATTTTATTTATATTTTTGAAAGTTCATTCTGCCTAGTACTTTATGTATACCTCCAATTTCATTACACAGAATATTAAAAAGCAGTTTACTCAAGGGTTGGGATTTTTAGTCATCTTAATTTTTTTTTAATTAATTTATTTTTTGGCTGTGTTGGGCCTTTGTTTCTGTGCGAGGGCTTTCTCTAGTTGCGGCATGCCGGGGCCACTCTTCATCGCGGTGCGCCGGCTTCTCACTATCACGGCCTCTCTTGTTGTGGAGCACAGGCTCCAAATGTGCAGGCTCAGTAGTTGTGGCTCACGGGCCTAGTTGCTCCGCGGCATGTGGGATCTTCCCAGACCAGGGCTCGAACCCGTGTCCCCTGCATTAGCAGGCAGATTCTCAACCACTGCGCCACCAGGGAAGCCCAGTAATATTAATATTTTTAAATTTCATTCTGACTGAATAGATTACAGGAGAGTAAGAATTGAAGCAGGGAGACCAAGGAGAAGGTATTTCATTAGGCCAAATGAGCGATGATGATGACTTGGACTAGGGTGATAGCAATACCAATTGAGAATTAGGTAGATTTGAGAGTAGAATTGTCATGATTTAGTGATGGATTAGACATAAATTTAATTCGTATCCTGCCTGGGTTTTTTCTTGAGCAAGTGATTCATGGGCATTCTGTTTTCTAAACTGGAGAAGACTAAGGAGAAGCATTTGGCATGGTTCAAGAGGTCTGTTGTTGGCATATTGACTTTGGGATACCTTTTTGGCATCCAAGTGGAAATATCAGGTTGGAAGTTGGGGTTCTAGGGAGAAGTCAGGTCTGGAGATAGAGATTTGAGTCATTTGCACATAGGTGCCATTCAGAGCTAAAGGGACTAGATGAACTTACCTGGGAAGAAAGTGTTGATAAGAAGGTGTAGAATAAGGCTGGGACTAAGTACTGGGTTGCCCAAGCTTAGAAGTTGAGCAGAGGAGGAGGAACCAGGAAGGATGATTGCAAAGGAGTCCCAGAAAGGTGGGGGGAAAACTAGGAAAGTGCCCACTTTGCAGAAATCAAAGAGAATCTTAAGAAGGATAGCATGATAAACGGTGTTGAATGCTGCTAAATGGTAAAGTAAGATAAGGTATGAGAAGTGATTTGATAAGATGGAATCTCTGGTGACTTGGTGTGAAGAAAAAAGAATGTTGCCTGCCGTTCCAATTCTACAGGAATCAAGCCATTAGCCACTGCAGTTGCCCACTGACAGTGCACCCAGAGGGGAATTCAGGATGGAGAAAAACGGGAAACATTCTGTGCCTTGGATATACTGGCCCTTAGATAATTAAGATGCATATCTAAGGAAAATTTTCAAATGACCCCAGATTCTTGCTTATTCCCATACACAGAAAAGCACTAAAATCATTAACTTCAGTTATCTGTTCTTTGTGATTAGCAGTAATCTTTTGATGCTTGACTACACGTTTTTCCCAGTTAAAAAAGTTCATATGTATACCCTAGCTCCTCCCTTACCTCTTCAGAGCAGTTCCTCAGAGCTCTCTGAGAGGCTGTCTCCCAGGCTATTGTCCTCAGTAAGGTCCCTGAATAAAACTTAACTCGCAGCTTTTACGTTGTGTATTTTTCTTTCAGTAGACATTGACAAGAGCAGGTTCAGTGGAGCAATAGACAAAGAGGCTTTACTGGGGGTGAGTTTAAGAAAGAATAAGAAGTGAGGTAGCAGGGACATCTCCTTCAAGAACTTTTGCTGTGAAGTGGAATAGAAAACTGGGGTAGTAGTTGGAGGGGAAAGTAATGTCAAGGTACAGAATAGATACCCAAAACCCAAGCATTAAAAAAACAGATAAGTGATATGAGAGCAAACCCAGATTTCCCATTGGAAAGAAACTGACCTTGCAAGGAAAAAAAGAAAAGATATCCAAACATGTCTTTCTAGATATTGTCATAGACTCAATACTGTCAGCACACAACCTGAGTTGAATTTAGTTATAAATATAAGCTCTTTTAGCATGGCATGTATTACACTAATTTGCAAACCTATATGTCTCTCTTGTTAGATTCTAAGGTCCCAGACAGTACTTAAATTATTTTTTAATTCTCTAGAGACCAGCAACAGTGCCTTAGACTTAATAATTATTCAGTAAATTGTTTATTGAGATCTAGCAATTTAACAATTTGTTGAAATGTGCGGCGAGCCGCTTCTGACCAGCAGAATGACGAATCACCACACGCTAGATTCTTCTCGCATCACACTTTATTGGAGTACAGCTTGGTTTCAGGCGGATGGAAGGAAGACCCCGTACGCTCGAGCCTGTCTGCTTATATAAGGGCTTAAGGACTCGTGTAAGTCCCTGATTCGTCCGTATGGTTATCGCATTTCGCAAGCCGGACTTTGGATAGGCCACTGCTTCAAAACCTGATTAGCATATTAGGTGCATGCGCCCTAGCGGCATGCTTAGCGCATGCGCAATGGCTATCCAGCCGCGCCCTACAGAAATGCAGTTCATTGAAATAGACTTAAGTGCTTGCCTCTTCTGCCAGCTACCCTGACTGACATAGGACCTTGTTCCTATTCTCTGATTGGTTACCCCCTGGGAGGAATTGAGTCATGATTCTCCCACTTTCCTATCTTTAAAAGTGATGAAATAAAATTCATATTTAATGGCAAGATGAGGAAAATTAAAACATAAAATTTTTCTTTGCCCATTTGGGCCTCCTCACTTCCCTTTAGTCTGTATTTTGCATCTATATTAACCAGACCTCCTTAGGAGGTAACCTTCCTTCTAAATCTTGTAAGGGGCCATGAAGATCCATGACCCACTACTCACTTTGTACATGTAGAGCTGTATTGTGTAAACTGTCAACAATATGTCATTTGACATATGTCATTTGACGTATAATATAACCCTTTGTCTCAAAAACTTGTATAACTGTACTTTGCTCTCTAATGGGTGGAACAGTCCTCAGAGCTTTCTGGAAGACTGTCTCCCAGGTTATAATCCTCAGATTGGCTTGAATAAAATTATCTATTTTTTCCTTAGATTGGCTGTTGACTAATGTTCCTGTTGGCGAAAGTCCTACAAGAATCCTTCTGGGCTCAAAGGGCAAAAGGATTGAAGGTGGTGGTTTACCTGCCCTGAGGCAATCCATGGGTGAGTATGTGAATGTGTGTGAGGGGTGATTAGTGGTAATGCACCCTCTGAAGGTAATGATAGTTGGATTAATTTTAATAATATTGCAATATAATATATTTTATAATGTACAATTTGCAAAATGCTTCATATATGTGCTTTATCCTCAAAACAACCCCATGATAGGTAATTATTCCTAAAATACAGATGAAGAAACAGAGGCCCACTGACTTGTCCAAGTTAAACTAACTACTATTAAGTGGCAGAGGGATTCAAACCCAGGTCTCCAAATCTGGATCTCCAAACTCCAAGTTCTCTGTTTTGTCCCCTACTTCAACTCCAACTGGATCAATGTGTTGAATATAGAGTTCAGGACTAAGATTAAAAAGTAGGGTTCCAAAAGAGGATGATAGAGGATGACAGAAAAGAAGTAACAGAGTCAGTGAAGGCCAGTATTAGAAACTGAGAATAAGACTCATGGGAGGGCAGGGTTCAGGGATATGCCTCAGAGTAGGATCAGAATGAACAATAAGTGAATGCTGATTTTAAGCTCCCATCCTCTACATGAATGAATGTGAATGTGTGTAGGGGTGCATTCATACACATATGTACATGCTGTTATTTAATTTATTTTATTTTATTTTTATTTTTTTTTTGCGGTACACGGGCCTCTCACTGTTTGTGGCCTCTCCCGTTGCGGAGCACAGGCTCCAGATGCGCAGGCCCAGCGGCCATGGCTCACGGGCCCAGCCACTCCGCGGCATGTGGGATCTTCCCGGACCGGGGCACGAACCCGTGTCCCCTGCATCGGCAGGCGGACTCTCAACCACTGCGCCACCAGGGAAGCCCTGTTATTTAATTTAACAGCCATTTAATAGGAATCTGAAAGGAGTATAAGATATAGTTCATACCCTCAAAGGATGTTTTTCTCAACTTGTTAGGAAAACATTAAAAGTAGTTATTAGAGTGATCAGACAGTCAGTGATCCAGGAGCTCATCCTTGGAAGAGATGGGGGTGTGGAGTGGGGAGAATCAAAGAAGCAAGGAAAGGTTTTGAGCAGAGATAGAACCTCAGCCAGGACTTGAAGGATGGATAGGTACAGGGGAGGGAAGAAGGTGTCAGTGGAGAGACACATGAAGGTTGAGTCAGAACAGCAGGGAAGGTCTGTTGGACAGTGAAGCTACTGGTGTGACTACAGTGACGAGTAGGGGGATGAGTGGGGAATAGTGGAGGGTGAGGCAGGATAGAGTCAGGTTGTCTGAAGCCAAGCTGAGGAATTTAGACTTGATTTCATAGGTAACTAAGGGTCTGTGAGGATGTATCAGAAATGATCAAAGAGGAATTTTAAAAGTATACCACAGAAACATCTTCTGGGCTTTCAAAGTAAAGTTGTAGTCTGTGTTTTTTATTCTACTTAACCATTAAAACAGAGGCTCTGTGTGTGTGTGTGTGTGTGTGTGTGTGTGTGTTACATTTTTTATTCTTACTGAATTAGATTACATTTCTCTCCCAAGTTAAATAGGTAGTTTAAAACAACTTACACCTTTGTTTTTAAAAACGGATGCTGAGATTCTAAGTGGCTGAGATTTTAGAAAAGGGGCACCTAAATCTCATTGACATCTGGGAGCATTTTACTCTGTGGCTGAACTTCATGTAAGAAGATAATGACCAAGATGAGGAGCAAAGACCTGCTGACAACATATTGTAATTTGGGGGAATGGTTTAAAAAGAAATGCTTTTACTCACCTCATACCAAAAATAGTGGATTAGGGCTTCCCTGGTGGCGCAGTGGTTGAGAGTCCGCCTGCCGATGCAGGGGACACGGGTTCGTGCCCCGGTCCAGGAAGATCCCACATGCCGCGAAGCGACTGGGCCCGTGAGCTATGGCCGCTGAGCCTGCGCGTCTGGAGCCTGTGCTCCGCAACGGGAAAGGCCACAACAGTGAGAGGCCTGCATACCGCAAAAAAAATAGTGGATTAAATGACTAACCACCAGATGTAGGTAAGCAGGTGCTAACTTGTTATTTTTAAAATGGAAGCACATAGCTGTATGAGATATGTTGAGGCATATATTAATAAATCCTATATTATGACATAGAAGTAACCATTAGAGCAAGCATATATTAATAAAAAAGTAAATATCTATATTTAAATGAAATAAAACCTTGCCTGAATTTCTTTTAAAAAAAATTCTTCTGGATTTGAGTTATTGTTATGTAATATGTGCCTAATAATGTCACACTTCTCTCTCTTATTCTTTCCTTACCTTAGTTTTATGACGAAACCCATTCTACTGGCATAGCTTAGTTTTCTGATCTCAAGCTGGGCATTACAAGTCACTGTTTTTCCTAAAAGTAAAGAGCAGTAGTTTGGGCTAAAGGGCCTCCTTCCTTAGTGTGTATTACACATATAACATGTAAATTGTTATAAATATTTAAAGAAAGCATTTAGCCCCCAGCCTACAAAAGATAGCATCTCAAATATGTATTTGCAGATGAGTTTTTTGAAACTTAGAACATGCTTTCCCATAGTAACAATGAGGTAAATAATGGATTAGTTCCTGGACTAATCTACAAATGTTATTTGATTTATGATGTCATTCAAATAATGTGCATTTACAATTAAAAATATAACTGAGGTGGGACTTCCCTGGTGGCACAGTGGTTAAGAGTCCACCTGCCAATGCAGAGGACACAGGTTCGAGCCCTGGTCCAGGAGGATCCCACAACTAAGGGAGGATCCCAGGAGGATGACGCAACTAAGCCCGTGCGTCACAACTACTGAGCCTGCACTTTAGAGCCACGTGCCACAGCTACTGAAGCCCATGCACCACAACTACTGGAGCCCGCGCACCTAGAGCCTGTGCTCCACAACAAGAGAAGCCACCACAATGAGAAGCCTGCTCGCTGCAACTGGAGAAAGCCCACACGCAGCAACGAGGATCCAACGCAGCCAAAGATTAATTAATTAATTAAAACAAAAAAATATATATGTGTATATATATAACTGAGGGACTTCCCTGGTGGTCCAGTGGTTAGAACTCTGTGCTTCCAATGTAGGGGGTATGGATTGGATCCCTGGTGGAGAACTAAGGTCCCACATGCCATGCCATGGGGCCTATGTACATATATATATAAATATACCTGAAATCAATACTTCTGCAATATTTTACAATTTAAAAAACAAGAAGGAAAACCCCTTGGTATTGAATGAATAATTTTTCATGAATGCTGGTAGTTAAAGAAAGGCAGGTTTTAAGGGTCAAGGAGAAAAGTTGGATGAAAGTTTTGGATTTCCAGAGTGGGAAGCAGCGCCCCATACTGGAACCGGAGCAACAGGAAAAACCTGTGCCCTTATACCTATATAGATCTAAATATCCTCCCATATTTTTTAATCAATCAGAAAAAGTTAATAAAAACCCTATAATTTGGAAAAACATAGATAATAGATAGATAGATAGGAAAAAAATCCCACATTGCCAATCTGCTTACACACCCCTGTCAATCAGCCCTCATAAACTGTCACAGCCAGTTGGGGGGTGGGAGGAAGGGCGGGGGTCAGCAGCCACGCTGTAGGGGCCAGGGGTTGATTGGAAATGACTGCTCTGTGTGTGCAGAGATGAGAGGTCGTAAGTAAACAAGCAACAGCTTGTCTTTGTTTAAAATGTTAATACTGTATTCTGTTCATCATGGATTTTTTGCATTAATTTTTATTTTAATTAAAAAAATTATATTTAAAAATATTGCATCAAAAAATATTGCATCAAGATTATTTATCATTCTAATTTGTTTTGATTACTGAGGATTTGTTTGTTCATTTTTGGTGCCCCCCTTCATCCCCACTTATGCCTCATCCCAATCGGGCACTGGCTGGTGGGAAGCAATGAGAAAGGAAACTGCACAAGGGTCTCCCCAGGTTAAGCTTTTCTTCCTTTTTTTCTTTTTCTCTCTGTGTCTCTCTCTCCCAACATTTTTTCCTTCTTCCCTCTCTCCCTCTCCCCACCCCCACCTTTCCCTCCCTACCTTTCTTTTTTGTTGTTTTTGTTTTTGTTTTTCTTGCGGTACGCGGGCCTCTCACTGTTGTGGCCTCTCCCGTTGCGGAGCACAGGCTCCAGACGCGCAGGCTCAGCGGCCATGGCTCACGGGCCCAGCCGCTCCGCGGCATGTGGGATCTTCCCAGACCGGGGCACAAACCCGTGTCCTCTGCATCGACAAGCGGACTCTCAGCCACTGCGCCACCAGGGAAGCCCCCTACCTTTCTTTTTAATTTTTTAAAATTCTTTTCTTACTCTGGGTCTCCAACCCATCAGCTTTCCCCTAGCTGTTACTGAAGGCTGTGCCCTGGCCTGGAGCTAACTGGCTTCTGGGGGACTGGGAGCTGGGGAGGGCTCAGTATTTCTGAGAGGAAGAGGCCTAATCGATTTGCACAGGTTTAAAAACCTTAATTTTTTAAAATCCTCTACATTTCAGAGCCTTGGAGCCAAGTTTGGTTTGCCCAGCCCTAGTAATTGCTAGGCTTTTGTATATGATAAAGGCAGTTGGAAGATTAAGAAAAACTTATGAAGTAACTGGGTGAGGAGAAGGAAAAAAAAAAGATTTTTTAAAACAGATACGTGTAAACTGGAGAAAGATCGCCTGAAGTGGAATCACCGTGGCTGAGTGGCAACGTCCAAAGAAAATTGAGGTGAGTGTGTGGTGGAGGAGGTTGGGGCATTCTCTTGAGGAAAAAAAGATGTTTGGAGGGAGGAAAAGTCGAGTTGGCCAGTTCTCCACCCTGGCCACCTAGTGGTGCTGTCGGTACAAGGCTGGCTGCTTTCCGGAATGAAAGACTAGGTGGGGATCCGGCATCCTGGAACAGAGATGGGGAGAGGGAATCTCAGAGTGGGCCACACAGTTTGTGGGTATAAGAAATTTACAAGTCAGGTTTTTGTAAGTTGTGTTTATTTGTATTTCCAGACCCACAATATACACATATTTTAAAGTAATAGTAAATTGCAGGAGACGGTTTCAAACAGTTCTAAAGCTGCTATAATACTTTTAGTACTCTGGAGAGTGCTACGCTTCAGCATGAAAAAGGATGGGTTTTCGGGCTAGACCATTTTACTCTGACAGAGCAAGAAACCTTAGGACAATGTTAAAGAAGATTATGGGAGCATTTTAATCCATTTCACAGAAATTAACAATGGCACGTTGTCCAGCGGTAGCATTATTTTTAGTCACCGGCCTGAGCACTTCTTTAGTGGACTAATTGTTCTCATTGTAAACTGACTGTGAGGGGCTACTGGGAAGAGATGCAGGTTGTGCTGAAGACCACAGGAGGAAGACACTCACTTCAGCCTCTGCTTTCAGGGATGCATGTTTCCTGTCGGAGAGGAAGTTCTTTCACATGGCTTAGAGTACCATTCTGGGTACCAAGAAACAAAATTCCTGTCCATGTACAAGAGAACACTGTGCTGAGTTAATGGACCCACTGTGTGTCAGGGAAAAGGGTGCTCATAGCACCTGGGTGCTCATTGTGTGGAGACATGGTTAAGAGCACAGATCCTAGAATCAATACCAGTGGGTTTAAATTCTAATTGTGACACTTTATACTCTAAAAAATGTGGGGCAATCCTCAGTTTTCTCATCTAAAATTGGGGGAATAAATATCTATGTCACAGAATTAAATGAGATAGTATATATGAAGTGCTTGGTTAGAACAGATCAAAAAATGGTAGCCGTATTAGGTGGCAATGCCTAATGAAAGAACAGAGGACCAAGAACAGGCGTGGTAAGTCTTTGGTATGACATTATCTCCCAACTCTTAATTTATATCAAGAAGGAAAATGGTCAAGTAGGTTTAAAGTACAGACATCGGAGCTTTTCTGCTTTGGTTTAAATCCTGGTTCCACCACTTTTTTCTTGTGTGGCCTTGGGCAAATTGTTTAATGCTTCTGACTACAGAACTGTTATGAGTAAATACAGGTAAACCATGTGTTTGTCTTAGTATTATTGTCATTTGTTTTCTACCTTTAGCCAGAAGACTTGGACTAAATATGTGACTAGTTGCCTCACCACGGAACCTGTTTATGCTATAAATACAAATCTATTCTTTATAAAGAGAACGTGAAATCACTCTTTTTGAAAATCATATTATTATTTCATTATATATTAAAAATCAAAAATAAAGGTTAAAATTGGTGTCCCCCATTTTATTGGGCACCAAATCATCACTTCAAGTCATTTCTGGAATTTTCCCTTAATACATTCAGACTCAAGAAATTAAAACAAACAATCATACAAATGCAAATAACAACAGAGAAAACTTCTAGTCTGTAGAAGCATAATTTTATTTTTTGCTTATACGGGAAATAGTGTCTTTCCATTTTCCCTGCGTCTACAGATATGCCAAGGATTCCTACAGTTTTAGACAAAGGGTCCTCTTTAGGTATAGCGTTCAGTGTAATTTTATACTTTCATAGGCTAAGCCATTCTGTCACAGGAACACCTTGCAATTAGATTTCTTTACCTGCTTGTGAAATGTCTCTTTTAACCTGTCATTGCTTTCCAGTGGTTTTAAGATATGGACCTATACATAAGGAATCACTCAGCATTCCTCAGCGTTCTATCTGTAGTTCACAGTTTTGATTCACAGCACATAAGGCCAGGATGCGAGGAGTCTAGTATCAGAGTCAGGGGCACAGAATTTAAGTCTAGAAAATTGTGACTGGGGCATTTGGCATTTCTGAGCAGAAATACCCGGGACTCCAAAATTGTCTTAAATCAACGAGAACTTGTGAAATTTGGAAGTATGACCATCTTGCTCCACATACTTCCTAATTAACTCATCAGTTTTGAATTTTACTCTTTCTTAAAGGCAATAGAAATAAAATATAACACTAGGATTTACACCATCAGCTTCATTGTGAAAACTGAGTACAAGTAAACAAATACAACACTAATAGGCAATAATAGTATGATGTAAATAAAGACCACAGATGCATGTAAAGGTGCAAAGGAGACCAGATGCCATGTGCTTGCAGTTCTGCTTACTGTCAGCAGACAGCACTCTGAGCATGTGGAAGTGTCAAGTTAAAGAACTCCAGGAAGAAGGAAGGCATGGGATTTCAGAATCGTACTCTAGCTTGTATTGGACCGAAGATGATGTCACATGCCTGGTGATTAACAAACTAGAGTCACTTACCTATTACTGATTTATCCGAAATATAATAACTAATTTAAATGTAAGCCTAATAATGAACAAAGAATGAGGCCAAACAGACAGATTTTATGCTCTTTATGAAGATACAATTATCAGTGTGTCCTCATTAAATAAAATCTGGGGAGTTTAGTAGTCTTTGAGCAGCTTTATTATCTTCTACTATTTGCTAGTTTAGTAATCTCGGGAAAGTTACTTGAACTCTCTAAGATTCAGTTCCCTCGTGATTAAGTGGGAATAATAATGGTACCTTCTCATTGTCATGGAGTTGGGAGGATCAACATGGAGTCTGGCACAGAGCAGGCACTGACATGGTAGCTGTTGCTGTTACTATTACTACTTGACTTTTATCTAAAGCCTCCCCTGCCCTGCCCTGCCCTGCCTTGTTGGAAATAGGCAGGGATATAAGGAAATAAATAAATAATCAAAATACATGGATTTCATGTGAATGTATTTTCAAAACTATTATTCTTATTCTACTTTCTTGTTTAGAAAATTCTTAAACAAAAATGAACCTCCATATAGCCATCACTCAGCTTAATCAATTATCAACATTTTTATCAGTTTTGGTTTTTTTGTCTCCAGCATTATTTTTCTGGAATATTTTAAAGCAAGGAAATTAAATCATTCCACCTGCAAATACTTTAGCATTCATCTTTTTTTTTTTAAGGTAGATTTTCTTTTTTTTTTAGTTCATTCACTTATTATTTATTTATTTTTGCTGCATTGGGTCTTTGTTGCTGCGCGGAGCAGGGGCTACTCTTCTTTGCGGTGGTTTCTCTTGTTATGGAGCACGGGCTCTAGGCGCACGGGCTTCAGTAGTTGTGGCTCGTGGGCTGTAGAGCGCAGGCTCAGTAGTTGTGGTGCATGGGCTTAGTTGCTCTGTGGCATGTGGGGTCTTCCGGGGACCAGGGCTCGAACCCATGTCCTCTGCATTGGCAGGCGGATTCTTAACCACTGTGCCACCAGGGAAGCCCCCTAGTATTCATCTTTAACCATAAGATTGTTTTCAAAACATAATCATCGTGCAAAATTGAAAATGAATTCTTAAGGTCATCTAATACAATATTTAAATGTCCATACTTGTCTAAGAAATGTCATTTTATAGTTGTTACCAGGTGTTAGGGAGTGGGGGAAATGGGGAAATGTTGGTCAGAGGGTACAAAGTTTCAGGTATGCAGGATGAATAAATTCTGGAGCTCTAATGTGCAGCAGGGTGACTATAGTTAACAATATTGTATTGTATACTTGAAATTTGCTGAGTAGATCTTAATTGTTCTCACACACAAAGGTTAACTGTGAAGGGACTGATATATTAATTAGCTTGCTTGTGGTAGACATTTCACAATGTATACATATATCAAAACATCACCATGTACATCTTAATTACATACAAATTTTTTTGTCAATTATACCTCAGTAAAGCTGGGGGGAAAAAAAGAAACATTGTTTTACAGTTAGTTTATTCAAATCAGGATCCAGACAAGGTCTACATATTGCATTTGTTTGTCATGTCTCGTGACTGTTTTTTTTTTTTTGCCATCAATATTTTAAGAGAAATCAGGTTATTTGTCCTTTCTGATTTAGCTGTTTGCTTCCTTGTGGTATTATTTAACTTTTCTGTCCTCTGTATTTCTCGTACTTTGGTTTTAGATGTAGATATTTATTTAGATTCGGGTTAAACTTTTTTCCTTAGTCAAAAATACTTCTCAGGTGTAAGTCAGACAGAGAAAGAGAAATATCACATGATATCCCTTATATGTGGAATCTAAAAAGAAATGATACGAATGAACCTATTTACAAAACAGAAACAGACTTGCAGACTTAGAGAACGAACTTATGGTTACTGGGAGGAAGGATCGGGGGAAAGGATACTCAGGGAGCTTGGGATCGACATGTACACACTGCTATATTTAAAATGGATAACCAACAAGGACCTACTGTATAGCACAGGGAACTCTGCTCAATGTCATGTGGCAGCCTGGATAGGAGGGGAATTTGGGGGAGAATGGATACATGTGTATGTATGGTAGAGTCCCTTTGCTGTGCACCTGAAACTATCACAACATTGTTAACTGGCTATACTCCAATATAAATTAAAAAGTTAAAAAAAAAACTTCACAGGTAATGCTGTGCAATTTTTGTTGTATCACATCAGGAGGCATATACTGTCTGGATGTCCCAAATTTAGTGAGGCTAAAATTGATCATAGGACTCAGATGGTGTCAACCTGACCCTTCATTGCAGAATTCCTTGTCAATCTTTCACCTAATCATTTTAGCATCCATTGATGATTGTTGCTTAGAACTATTATTGCATTAGGGATTGCATAATGGTGAATTTTCTACTTCTGTCATTTCTTCTGCACTTATTAGCTGGAATTCTTCCATGAAGAAAAATTTCCCCCTCATTAACTACTTGATAACCCTGGAAAAATAATTTGTATAGAAAAGACAAAATAAATACTTGATTTTTCCCTTTTATTTATCAATATTCTGAGTAATGAATTGCTGCACTAGAAACCTCCAAGTGGTCATTTTTATTTAGAATCACTATGAAGTTATGGATTTTATGTATTTGGTGTGTTTCAATCCATTGCAGTCATTATTCTTTTTGGTGTTCAAATTGTCCCATGTTACGGCAAATGGGAGTCCTTTCAAGTTGGTTCCCGTGTCCTTTTTTTTTTTCGGTACGCGGGCCTCTCACTGTTGTGGCCTCTCCCGTTGCGGAGCACAGGCTCCGGATGCGCAGGCCCAGCGGCCATGGCTCACGGGCCCAGCCGCTCTGCGGCACGTGAGATCTTCCCAGACCGGGGCACGAACCCATGTCCCCTGCATCGGCAGGCGGACTCTCAACCACTGCACCACCAGGGAAGCCCCCGTGTACTTTTTGACGTGACTCCACTGATTTAAGATGAGCCTTGGATAAATTCTTGATAACTTTCTAGATTTCATCCTCCACACATTCAGCCACCACTTCTCCATGGATCCTTGATTCTGTTTAATGGAAAATGGTATTTAGAGATCACAAATTGAGCACCAGGATTGCTCATTTCTGTTGAGTTGTCATTGTTTCTAATATATCTTTTTGGTTGACAGAGTTTGTTTGTTCCTTTTTTTTTTTTTTAGGGAAAAAATCATAATCAAAATCAAAATATGTATACCAATATTTCCAAATCAAATTTAAGATCATATAATTTTTTTTAGATCATATAATGTTTACTTGATTTCTTCAATCTGATATTTATGTTTATTTTCTCTTAAGCTGAAAAGTTTAGTTTCTAATGACATTAGCATAATTACTTACTTGTCTAATCCTAAAATACACCAATAACAGTTTCAAAATAGTAGTAGTAATATTGCTACTATTAGTAAAACTAATGACTACACTTTATTTTCCCACATTTCTTTGCCACAAAATGTAACACACAAAAGCATTTTGCTTTTTTCACTTAACAATATATTTTGGGGCTTCTCTGGTGGTGCAGTGGTTAAGAATCCGCCTGCCAATGCAGGAGACAGGGGTTCGAGCAGCTGGGCCCATGCGCCACAACTACTGAGCCTATGCTCTAGAGCCCGTGAGCCACAACTATGAAGCCCGTGTGCCTAGGGCCCGTGCTCCGCAACAAGAGACGCCACCACAATGAGAGGCCTGCACACTGCAATGAAGAGCCCCTGCTCTCTGCAACTAGAGAAAGCCCACGTGCAACAACAAAGACCCAGCGCAGCCAAAAATTATTTAATTAATTAATTTTAAAAAAGAGAAAAGAATCAAAATAAAATAAAAAATTTTAAAAACCAAAAAAATATATTTTGATGACCACTGCATGTCATTATATAGGGTTTTTTTTCAACTTTTTATACTACTTTGGACTTTTAAAAATTTTTATTGGAGTATAGTTGCTTTACAATGTTGTGTTAGTTTCTTCTCTACAAAGAAGGGAATCAGCTATATGTATACATATATCCCCTCCCTCTTGGACCTCCCTCTCACCCTCCCTCAAGCCTCCCCCCGCAAGCCCACCCATCTAGATAATCACAGAGCACTGAGCGGAGCTCCCTGTGCTATACAGCATGTTCCCACTAGCTATCCAGTTTACATATGGTAGTGTATATATGTCAGTCCTAATCTCCCAATTCGTCCCACCCTCCCCTTCCTGTCCCCATGTCCACACATCTGTTCTCTACGTCTGCGTCTCTATTCCTGTCCTGCAAATAGGTTCACCTGTACCATTTTTCTAGATTCCATGTATCTGTGTTAATATACGATATTTGTTTTTCTCTTTCTGACTTATTTCACTCTGTATGGCAGACTCTAGGTCCATCCACATCTCTACAAATGACCTAATTTCATTCCTTTTTATGACTGAGTAATATTCCATAGTATATTTACACCACATCTTCTTTATCCATTACTCTATCGACATTTAGTTTGCTTCCATGTCCTGGCTATGGTAAACAGAGCTGCAATGAACATTGGGGTACATGACTCTTTTTGAATTATGGTTTTCTTAGGGTATATGCCCAGTAGTGGGATTGCTGGGTCATATGGTAGGTCTATGTTTAGTTTTTTAATGAATGACCATACTGTTCTTCCTAGTGGCTGTATCAATTTACATTCCCATCAACAGAGCAAGAGGTTTCCCTTTTCTTCACACCCTCTCCAGCACTTTTTGTTTGTAGATTTTTTGATGATGGCCATTCTGACTGGTGTGAGGTAATACCTCATTGCAGTTTTGATTTGCATTTCTCTAATAATTTGTGACATTAAGCATCTTTTCATGTGCCTCTTGGCCATCTGTATGTCTTCTTTGGTGAAATGTCTATTTAGGTCTTCTGCCCATTTTTGGATTGGGTTGTTTGTTTTTTTGACATTGAGCTCCATGAGCTGTTTGTATATTTTGGAGATTAATCCTTCTTCAGTTGCTTCATTTGCAAATATTTTCTCCCATTCTGAGGGTTGCCCTTTCATCTTGTTTATGGTTTCCTTTGCTGTGCAAAAGCTTTTAAGTTTCATTAGGTCCCATTTGTTTATTTTTGTTTTTATTTTCATTACTCTAGGAAGTGGGTCAAAAAGATCTTGCTGTGATTTGTGTTACAGTGTTTTTCCTATGTTTTCCTCTAAGAGTTTTACAGTGTCCAGTCATACATTTAGGTCTTTAATCCATTTTGAGTTTATTTTTGTGTATGGTGTTAGGGAGTGTTCTAATTTCATTCTTTTACATGTAGTTGCCCAGTTTTCCCAGCACCACTTATTGAAGAGACTGCCTTTTCCCCATTGTATATTCTTGCCTCCTTTATCATAGATTAGGTGACCATATGTGCGTGGGTTTATCTCTGGGCTTTCTATCCTGTACCATTGATCTATATTTCTGTCTTTGTGCCAGTACCATAGTGTCTTGATTACTGTAGCTTTGTAGTATAATTTGAAGTTGGGGAGCCTGATTCCTCCAGCTCTGTTTTGTTTTTCTCAAGATTCCTTTTGCTATTTGCGGTCTTTTGTGTTTCCATACAAACTGTAAAATTTTTGTTCTAATTCTGTGAAGAATGCCATTGGTAGTTTGATAGGGATTGCATTGAATCTGTAGATTGCTTTGGGTAGTACAGTCATTTTCACAATATTGATTCTTCCAATCCAAGACCATGGTATATCTCTCCATCTGTTTGTATCATCTTTGATTCCTATCATCAGTGTCTTATGGTTTTCTGAGTACAGATCTTTTACCTCCTTAGGTAGGTTTATTCCTAGGTATTTTATTCTTTTTCTTGCAATGGTGAATGAGGTTGTTTCCTTAATTTCTCTTTCTGATCTTTCAATGTTAATGTATATGAATGCAAGGGATTTCTGTGCATTAATTTTGTGTCATGCAACTTTACCAAATTCATTGATTAGTTCTAGTAGTTTTCTGGTGGCATCTTTAGGATTTTCTATGTATAGTATCATATCATCTGCAAACAGTGACAGTTTTACTTCTTCTTTTCCAGTTTGTATTCCTTTTATTTCTTTTTCTTCTCTGATTGCCATGGCTAGGACTTCCAAAATTATGTTGATTAAGAGTGGCAAGAGTGGACATCCTTGTCTTGTTCCTGATCTTAGAGGAAATGCTTTCAGTTTTTCACCATTGAGAATGATGTTTTTTTGTGGGTTTGTCATATATGGCCTTTATTACGTTGAGGTAGGTTCCCTCTGTGCCCACTTTCTGCAGTGATTTTTTTATCATAAATGGGTGTTGAATTTTGTCAAAAGCTTTTCCTGCATCTATTGAGATGATCATATTGTTTTATTCTTCAATTTGTTAATATGGTATATCACAATGATCGATTTGTGTATATTGAAGAATCCTTGCATCCCTGGCATAAATCCCACTTGATCATGGTGTATGATCCTTTTAATGTGTTGTTGCATTCTGTTTGCTAGAATTTTGTTGAGGATTTTTGCATCTATGTTCATCAGTGACATTAGTCTGTAATTTTCTTTTTTTGTAATATCTTTGTCTGTTTTTCACTTAAAAGTATATATTGATGATCACTGCATGTCATTATATAGTGTTTTTTTTTTTTTACAGCTGCACTCCATTGGATGTAGGTGGATTATTTTTAATGTTTCTGACACAGACTTCACATTATTTTTCATGTTAATATCTGTTGAATGTTTAGATTATCTACATATTCTAGAAAGGTTATAATTAGACCAAAATTCCTAATAATCTGGCTAAATCAAATAAAGACAGAATGCAAGATTAGAAAAAGTGCAAACTCTCAACTAAACTTAGCTGTTTGAATACACACCAATTGAGAAAGGAAAAAAGACTCCAAAATTGTAGGGTGGGAGTATCTAGCCTGAAATATTAATAACCTATAATTTACTGCTAATTTAAAAAAAATGGCTACCATTTGTCAACACAGATTCCCTGGAAACAGAACCTCAAGCAAAAGCTTACATGCAGGGCTCCCCTGGTGGCACAGTGGTTAAGAATCCGCCTGCCAGTGCAGGGGACGCGGGTTCGAGCCCTGGTCCGGGAAGATCCCACATGCCGCGGACCAACTAAGCCCGTGAGCCACAACTACTGAGCCTGCATGCCTAGAGCCCGTGCTCCGCAAGAGAAGCCACCACAGTGAGAAGCCCGCCCACACAATGAAGAGCAGCCCCCGCTCACCGCAACTAGAGAAAAGCCCACACGCAGCAACAAAGACCCAACGCAGCCAAAAATAAATAAAATAAATAAATTTATTTAAAAAAAAAAGCTTAAATGCAAACACTTCATTTTGAGGGGGAAGGGTCATAGCAATCCCAGGGAAGCAGAAATGAGAGGGAAAGGGAAGTAAAGGAGGGAAGAAAGGAGAGCATAAATGGAGCATGTTTCTGAGCTGGCTTCAGCTCCACAACAAACATCGCTGGTTTCATAGTGGAAGTCCTTCCGTGGGACTTCCTGCATTCCTCGATTGTGTCACCTGGCCCTTGCAGGTAGTTGCTAGAGAAGCCAGAGCTTCTGTTGGTCCATTCAGACTGGTGGCAAGACACAGGGGTCTCTCCTTGTCAGCTTCTGGTGTGAGGGATCTTTGGTCTATGAGTAAGAGTGGCCATGCTTCAAGACAGCATAGTGGGTTTCTCCCATTAAGAAGCCAACCAGGCCCTGAGGCAGGTCCAGCCAATCTGGAGTGGCACATGAACTGGGTCTGACTCACAATTCAAAATGAAATCATCGAAGTCTTCTGTCCTTATTCAGAAATCTTTGGTAACAAAAATTGTTTATCACAATTTTATCACTAGAAAATACCTTAAGTCATTTCCTTGACTTTAAACAAGACCATAAATTATTTTATTTTTGAAAATTCTGAAGGGTATTTCACAATTTCCCTCAGTAGCCCATTCTAGTATCTAAACATACCGTTTTAAACTTTAAAAAAATCAAACTATTCTGTTTTAGCAACTTGAGACTTAGGTCAATTACCCCTAGGCTAATAAAAATGCTAATCTTTTAAAAATTCTGAAACTTACAATAATTAGAGGGTGATAAAGAATAACTGTCTCAAACCTGGTCTGGGGTATAACTTTTGTATAACAAAATTCACAATCTTTTAGAAAGAAATCAGCATTTCTGATAAAATGTATTACAATCAAATTATGTTCAATTCTAATGGAATTAAACATTTTGAGAAACTAGCTTCTCTCACTCTCTGTTGATTATCAGGCAAAAGTTTAATCGTTTAACAAAATATTTTTTTGTATTAGTGTTAACTAGTCTGTTTGTTGTTGCTGTTGTGTTTACTAAATGTCTCTAATTGGAATGAATCTTTGAATTGACTTGTTTTAGGTCTCTCATGGCAATTTTGAAATGAAACTTCATACATGCTTATAATTAAATTATCTGAAAGGCTTTTCTTGTAAGGTTCAGATATCAAATATATATAAATATTGTTGTGATAATAGACATGACTTCTTTTTTCCTTAATGATTGTGTGTGTGTGTTTATATGTGTCTTATTTTCCATCTCACTCTAATTAGCACATTATAGTGACAATGACCTTAGGAGTCTATGGGAGAGAAAAGTTCTGTTCAAAGACTGCAAACTAGCTTGAGGTAGTTCCTTGACATGTCATGGTATTAATATAGTAAACGTTAATTACATTTATGTGGAAGGAAGGAGGCAGGGCGAGGGGAGGAGAGAGGGAGAGAAGGAGCTATTTCATGCAAACTTCTCTCTCTCCACCATTGTGTAACATTGTTACCTGTTTAGTAATAAGAACAACACAGGTGCTCACTAGATAGTATTTGAATTGGTGAATGAATGAGTACCGTTGGGACTCTTAGTTACACTATTGCTTAAAGGCAAAGAGATGGAGTAGATATCTAGCTTTCTTCCTGTTTTAGGGTTCTGTGGTTTCTTTGACTACTAAAAGTTGGCTAGGTTGCAAATTTATTTTGAAGTCTTAAAAACAAAATACTTTCAGATGAAGGGCAGGGGGAAAATACTCCTCAACATATCCACTTTAGCACCAGGAAAGCCTAATAAATATTATCAATAATATGGATAAGCAATGTAAATTCATAAAAACCGTGAATACCAGTAGCACTAACTTGTGGCTGGAATAAGAACTTTAATTGTGCCAAATTTTATTCTTTCCCAATATTAGCTGTCCTGGTTTCAGTTGCGCACATATGAATGCAGGCGGCCGCCTTTCTGATGTGTAGTTTCTTGCACTGATGAAGAAAAACTGCTGAAGTCATGAGGCTGCTCCAAGCAGAGCCCTCACGTGAGTCATATGAAAGCTCCAGCATTGCTGACCTCTGGCAAAAAGGGAGTGAACAAGGACAGGAGAGGCAGAGGGAGAGAGGTTCAAGTGCCGGGTTTTCTCCTTGAACCTAGAAGATTATGGGCCAAGAGCTGTGTGCAAAGACTCTGCAGCCTGGATGCAGCTGCCATTGCTGTTGGGAGGGAGGAGATGCACACAGCCGTCAGAGGAGTGCTCCGGTGATGATGGAGGCTGCGATCAAGGTATTTGTATTCCAGGAGCAGCATCCTCCTCTATCCATAAACCGAGGGGTTCAGAGGCTCCCTTTCTGTAGCAGGGTCTGGTTTTCCTGCACTAGGTCGAAAGCAATAAAAAGAAAATTCTATTAAAGTCACAGAGAATTTGTGATTGTTGTTATCAAATTTGGAGATTTTCTTTTAAGCCAAAAGGGAAAAATAATCCTATGTTTTGGGCTGCATGAAACTCACTTGACTTGAAGTCGAGAAAGTTATTCTCTTGAAATCTCTGAAGTACTAAATTAGAGAGCTGAACCTCAAAAAGCAAGCTGCAGTAATGGTACCCTACGGATTAAAAATTTCAGTAATTAGTTCATGTTTATTAGCAATGTTATACTAGAAAATTTTTCCCCTAAAAAGAGAAATTAAGGGGACATGAAAAAAAAAAGAGTGTAGGTTTAACAGAGAAAACTTTGAAACCACCCATCAAAGAAATTTAGGTTAACCTAAGTGTTTAAAGACATATTTTTACGTGAAGAGAAAATGTTGTGTTTCAGCAGTTGATATCATTATTTTATTTATTTATTTTTTAAGGAACTGATGTTCAGGAAAGGTGCCTTTTGGGCGTGTAGGAAGCTTGGAAAACATTTGAAGAGTTAACATCAGGCAAATAAAGAAAAAATGGTTTATGCTAGCCATTGAGCCTTGACTTTGCATAAATTTTATTCCTGCACTTTCCTTTTTCTCTAGCTAACAGACCTAAAAGAAGCATCATGTTCCATGACTTCATTTCACCCCAGGGGACTTCAGGCTGTCCGTGCCCGGAAGTTCAAGAGTAAAAGGCCACTGAGTAACAGCGATTCTTTTCAGGAAGAGGATCTGAGTCAGGGTTTTCAGTGGGTGAGTGAGCAGCTGATGTTGATCAAGAATTTAATGTGTGCTTGTCCAGAGAGGCTGGGCCTTATTTCCAGGGCAATTACTGAGCAGACCTTCCCAAGTACATTCTGCAATGCTGTCTAATTTCTCTGGGGGGGGGGAAGGCAACACTAAAAAAATGCTCTTTTCTTCCCCCCCTCTCACTCCTCCTCATTCCCCTTATGCAGAGGAAGAGCCTCGCCTTTGGGGCAGCCTCATCTTACTTGAACTTGGAGAAGCTGGGTGAAGGTTCTTACGCTACAGTTTACAAGGGGATTAGCCGGTGAGTGACTCATTAGCTGGGAGAGACTGGAGATGAGGATTTCACCCCCAGGATTTGACATTATGAAGCCAGCTGACACAGGACAGAAGTTCGGGACCTATGCAAGACCCCATAGTCAATAGGGAAAGACACGATTATTGAAGTAGCCTTGAAAGAAAACAAACTTCTCCTGCCCCAATTAAAATCAGCCCACTAATTTATCAGCTTTTCCTTTTTTTGATTCAATTCAAATTAAACTTTCTCAACTACTGACCCAAAGAACAATTACTGCTCTTCACCTGGTGGGAAGTACAGTTGATAAGGTGTCTCTACAGATATTTTCATATCCCCCCCATTCAGCCCAAAACACAATGACAGAGGTTTGCAATGGCAGCCTTGGGTTTTCTCCTTCCTTCTTCCACTTGGCCTTTGTAGAAGAAACTGAAGTTGGTTTCTACAAAGTATGACATAGTATGCAAAGAATGATTAATCCTGGGTATTCTACACTTGCAATTCTACACAAAATGGCTGGAGAATAAAAAGATTGTTAATCCAGAAAGCAAGTGCCCATTTTGACTAATAAAAACTTTGTTAAACATATTTGGAAGATTCACGAATTCCACAGCTTTTAGTCAAGGTGGGATAGTCAGAAGGTCTGATTTCTTTAATAATATGTTTTCTCCAATGGAGAAAAATAATGGCTCAAAGTAGTTAAATGTTAATTTTTAAAATTTAATATAAATACAAGACTATTATTTATCTTAGGACTTGTGTTATAATTTTTACTTGTTAAAGAGGATTTGGGAGGAGATACCATTTTAAATATATTATGTAAAAACAGGATTTAATTCACTTCCATAAACTATCTTAGGTACTAAGAATATAAAAGGTTTCCTTCAAGGGATTCAGCCTAGTAATAGAATGAAAAATACATTACAAATATATACCCTGTCCAAGTGCACAGAGATATATGTAACAGTGTATTAACTGCAGCAAGATTTATAATAGAAAACGTAAAAACCTGGTTACAAATATCCATTAATGGAGGACTGGCTAAATTATCACTATATAATGAAATAGTATGCAACCATCTAGAGTATAAGATGTATGAAAAGATGCCCAATATTTTATGAGAAACAAGCAAGTTACAGAACAATATAAGATCTCATTTAGAAAAAAAGCACTGTTCATGTACAAATTTGTATGTGCCTAGAGGAATCTGGAAAAATATACAAGGGATTATTAAAAGTAGCTACTTCTAGTGGTTGAAACTGGAATGGAGAAAGGTCACTCAAACTTTTCACTTTATTCCTTACCACAAAAGCATTACATTTATAAGCTTAAAACATATAGAGATAGATGTCAAAAAGGCATTTGATAAATTCAACATCAATTTCTAGTTTTTAAAACTCTGAACAAAATAGGATTAGAATGATAATTACTCATTATGTTATACAATAATTTCAAATCAATAGTCTACATACTTTTTCTTTATTAAATACTAGAGACATCACTATTAAGTTAGAGGTAGGGCAAGGCTGCCCACTATTCTCTGTTGTTAAAGATTATCATAAGCATTCTAGCCAATGCAACGAGGAAAAAAAGACTGAATATAATTTTTGTGGATTATAGAATTGTCTACCTAAAAAAACCCAAAAGAATCGTTTAAGAAACTATTAAAAGTAGTGAGACAGAACAATAAGGTGATCAGTTTACAAAATCAAAATATACTTATCAAAAGTTGTCTTATGTATTAGCAATAACCATTTAATAGAAAATATTGTAGGGGAAATTATTCTCAAAAAGCAACAACAAAAAAATCATTACAATCAAAAATGGGCAGGATTGGGACTTCCCTGGTGGCGCAGTAGTTGGGAACCCACCTGCCAATGCAGGAGACATGGGTTCGATCCCTGGTCCGGGAAGATCCCACATGCCGTGGAGCAAGTAAGTTTGTGTGCCACGGCTGCTGAGCCTGCACTCTGGAGCCCGCGAACCACGGCCACTGAGCCCGTGTGCCACAACTACTGAAGCACATGTGCCTAGAGCCCGTGCTCCGCAACAAGAGAAGCCATCGCAATGAGAAGCCTGTGCACCGCAGCTAAGAGTGGCCCCTGCTCAACGCAACTGGAGAAAGCCCACATGCAGCAGCGAAGACCTAATGCAGCCAAAAATTAAAAAAAAAAAAAAGGCAGGATTTATATAAAGATTTAGTAAGGGATATAAAAGACTTGAAGAAAAAGCCAGAAAGGCATTCATTCATTCTACTCATATTTATTAAGCACCTACTCTGTGCCAGGCACTATTTTAGCCAATAAGGACTCATTGGAAAACAAAAGAGACAAAAATCCCTGCTCTTATGGAGTGTATGTTCTAGTGGGGGTGAGAGAGGCAATAAACAAATGAACTCTTTGACTGAGTTTGTCAAAGAGTGAAAATGCTTTGGAAAAGAATAAAACAGGGAAGAGGAATAGGGAGTGCCAAAGGGGTGTGATGAATTACTATTTTAAATAGTGAGAGAGGAGGCCTCACCGAGAAAGGAACACTTGAACAGAGACTGACAAAGGTGAGACGTGAGCTGTGTGAGTGTGTAGTGGAAGAGAGTTTCAGGCAGAGGGAACAGCAAGTAGCAAATTCCTGAGGCAGGAGCAGGCCTGGCACTGGGCTGGGAGAATGGAAGGATGTGAGGACAGTGAGGAGCTGCAGATGCAATAGGGCCTTATATAGGGTCTTGTAGATCATTTCAGGGACCCTTGTAAGGATATTTGGATTAGAATATCTAGTAGCACAAAGATGTCAATGATTCTGTAATTTAGAGTTTTAATGTATTCTAAATATGTTCAAAAGCCATGATAATTAAAATAGTGTAGCACAAGTATAAGACAGATCAAAGAAATATGATTTGTAAAAGTCCAGAAAAGTCCCAAATCCAAGTATTTTAGTAAGATCTAATATACAATCATGGTGGCATGTCGAATCAGCCGGGAAAATAAATAAATAAATAAACAGTCCAATAAATGGAGTTGGGACGATTGTTAGCAATTTGGAAAAGGTAAATATACAATATAAATTCCCAGTTGATTAAAGAGTTAAATGAAAAAGGAAACATATAAGAGCTAGAAGAATAAACAGGGGAAGTCTGTGTAACTTTTGGACTGGAAAGGTCTGTCTATAAGTAACACTTAAGTCAGAACCTGTAAGGGAAGATTGGACATGTCCATGGTGCCCCATCTATCCAAGTATGTTCTAGGGACCCCCCCCAGTTCTGAGACACCTTAATAGAAGTTTCACTGAAACCATTACCATTGTGCAATTGACACGGGTAACCCTAGAACAAAATAAAATGTGATCCTTTATTGTAGGTGCTCTCAGCATCTTTAAAATGTTGATGTATACCATGACTCTCTAAAAAAGATGAAGAGGGCTTCCCTGGTGGCACAGTGGTTGGGAGTCCGCCTGCCAATGCAGGGACACGGGTTCGTGTCCTGGTCCGGGAGGATCCCTCATGCCGTGGAGCGGCTGGGCCCGTGGGCCATGGCCGCTGGGCCTGCGCGTCCGGGGCCCATGCTCCACAACAGGAGAGGCCACGGCAGTGAGAGGCCCATGTACCACAAAATAAATAAATTTTTTAAAAAAATTAAAAAGATGAAGAAAAATTTTAAAGTATAAAGCATTTTCTAAACATATTTGAACAGAAAAATTTAGGGTAGGGGATAGGGAGAATTTCACAGAGCTATGTTCTGGGTAAAACATTTTGGAAAATACTGAGCATCATAAAAATTTTTAAGTTTAAAATTTCAAAGATATGATAAGGCAAACAAAAGAAATTGGTGAAAAGTATATGCAAAATATTTCAATAAAAAATGGGCAAACAGGTAAACCACAAAAGAACAGAAAAGACCAATAACGTTATGAAAACTCAGTTCCACAATTATTTAAAGGAATAGAAATTAAAGTGTGATAATCCTTTTTACCTATTAAATAGGCCAAAAAATGAAGATAAAAACATGCCCCCCAAAAAGAAGTCCCACATTTATGGGGATATGTCAAAAATACCTAGGAGCCAACTGAAAAAGCTCCCAAAGAACAAAGGTGGAAAAATTTGAGCAACAAAATTAATAAAATAGTATTTATTGGGTTGTAACCCAAAGTATAAAGTGACTATGAGTCCATAGTGCTGTAAATAAGTGGTTCAGTTAATTAATAAATGGGAGAGAAGAGACAAATTTCCAGATAATTTATGCAGATAACCCACCCTCAAGGTGGTGGAGCATAACTTTCCAGTGCTTAAGTGTGGGCTACTCATAGTGACATTCTTCCAAAGTTCAGTATGGAAGGGGGTGGGGGGAGAATAACTTTACAGTGAAGAAACCTGATAAGTATTACCTGAGCCAGGTGATTAAGGCCACATCAAAAGCCATAAGTTTTGATGACAATATGTACCTTTAATATGATGTGATGAAACCAAAACCCATAACTGTGGTCTAATCATAAGAAAAACATCAGAAAAATTCCAATAGAGCGGTATCCTACAAAATACTTGACCAGTACTCCTCAGAACCTTTAATGTCATCAAAAACAAGGAATGTCTGGGAAACTGTCACAGCCAAGAGGAGCCTAAAGAGACATGACAACTAAATGCAATGTGGTGTCCTAGAAGAGATCCTGGAATAGAAAAGGGACATCAGGTAAAAACTAAAGAAATCCTGGTAATCATATTGCAATATGTAAATGTATCAAATCAGTTTTTTCTCCCATGTTGAACATTTCAGCTATTTCTATTTTTTTCTATTGTAACTAACACAGTGAATGATACCTTTCATGTACTTGGAATTATTGAAATCTTTGTTAAGCAACTGAGAAAAATTCCTGAGTGTGGTAGTTTTATGGCTTTTCACACATATGATCATGTTGCATTTCCCCAAATTTTACCAATTTACAATGCAACCCCCAACAAGCAATACAATTTTACTGCAAAAAAAAAAACCTAAATAATTCCTAATAAACTAAGGGCTTTAGTTAATAATAATGTATCAATGTTGGCTCATTAATTTTAACAAATGTATCATACTGATATAAGATGTTAACAACAGAGGAAACTGGATGTGAGGTATATGAGGATTTTCTGTACTATCTTCTCAACTTTTCTGTCAATCTAAAACTGTTCTAAAATATGAAATCTTAAAGCAACAGCAACAACAAAAAACAAACAATGCTGCCCGCTGTTGGCGAGAGGGTGCTAGAATGGCCAGGCTCACGACCAGTTAGTGCTGTGATCACTCTGCGGCACAATGTGGGAACATGTGTTCAAAACAATAAAAATTTGTGCACTGCATACTCTTTGAGTTAGCAATTCCACCACGACCCTAAGAAAATAACAGAGGCTGTATGAAAAGATTTATCTACAAATATGAACAAATATGATCGTCCAGGCATTTTTATAATAGCCAAAAGTTAGAAACAATGTTAAAATATTTGGAATTGGCAAAATACATTGTACATATTTATATGATGAAATGTTACTATTAAATGTCAAATAATACAAGAATGACTAACAGAAAAAGTTAAATGGAGGAAAAACAGGTTCCTAATAATATGATGTGAATCCCACTGTATTAAAAACAATATAGTTATACTTACATTAAAATCTTCTCTGTTCTCTGGCATTTAGCTTACATCAGCAAACAGAACAATGAATAAGGGGAGAGTAAGAGATGAAGAGAGAGAGAATGGTGGGACTGGACAGGTCAGGTAGCACCTAGGAGGCAATTGTAAGAATTTGGCTTTTATTCAGAATGAAATGTGGAGATGACGGTGGGTTTTGAGCACAGAAGTGACTTGTTTTGACTTTCACTTTAAAAAAGATGCCCTGGGCTACTGTTGGAAGTAGACAGTAGGGGTACAAACATATAAGCAGAAAGACTGCTAGGAGGTCATTACAATAATTCAGATGAAAAATAA
Source organism: Neophocaena asiaeorientalis asiaeorientalis (assembly GCF_003031525.2). Classification (NCBI taxonomy): domain Eukaryota; kingdom Metazoa; phylum Chordata; class Mammalia; order Artiodactyla; family Phocoenidae; genus Neophocaena; species Neophocaena asiaeorientalis. The sequence continues at coordinate 3,985,258 of NW_020174551.1, forward strand.
GAATGGCTCAAACAAGTGCACAAAGGGAAATCAAAGAAACAGTATACATCAAAATATGAAGCTGGCTTTGTTGGGTTATTTTTTTCTGTGCTTTCCCATATTCTCCATTTTTTCTGTAATAAATATATATCACTTTGGTAAAGAGAAAACAATGGCTTGTTATATACATATCACTTTTTAAACTTCTTTATTTTGAGAAAATTGTACATTTCATATACTGGAATAAATTTTGAAGGAAAGCTACTTTTGTTAAACCATCCTTAGTATAAATTGCTGCTATGGGCCATGTCAACAAATCTGTGTCCTTTCCCCCCCAACTCTTCTAGGATAAATGGACAACTTGTGGCTTTAAAAGTCATCAGCATGAATGCAGAGGAAGGAGTCCCATTTACAGCCATCCGGGAAGGTAAGAACAGTAGAGTGGACCCAAGAGATATTTTAAGTTTCTGATTTGATAAAAATGCATTGAGCCTATCCATTCAACATCTAGCTTTTTTTTTTTTTTTTTTTTTTTTTTTTTTTTGG
>NW_020174551.1:3986051-4049660 GCF_003031525.2 Neophocaena asiaeorientalis asiaeorientalis
TTTTTTTGCGGTACATGGGCCTCTCACTGTTGTGGCCTCTCCCATTGCAGAGCACAGGCTCCGGACGTGCAGGCTCAGCGGCCATGGCTTACAGGCCCAGCCGCTCCGCAGTATGTGGGATCCTCCCGGACCGGGGCACGAACCCGAGTCCCCTGCATCGGCAGGCGGACTCTCAACCGCTGCGCCACCAGGGAAGCCCTAGCTTTTTATATTTATAGAAGTAATGTTATAATTGCAATTTTATTCTTCACACCAGTTTTCCAAATCATTTTATTACTTATTCCTGAGGAAATTAGAATTCAAAACTATTATATTAGTTGACCCAAACTATGAACTCAGTGAGTATTTACTAAATATCTTCTGCAAGTTTGGTCCCATGTTAAGTGCTAAGGCTGTATCTATATAACCCTAGAAAAAGCCATACAAAAGAGAAAGTAAATAATATACTCACACAAATTCTCAGTAAGCAGTTTGCCTGAAAAAATGTTGTTGAGATAGCATTTGAAAAACTCCTTAGGAAAATGTGTATTTTTAGTGTTATGCCTGTATTTTCTCTGAACCCTGGACAGTAGAGCAAGTGGGTGAGAAGTCTGGTGGCATCAGATAGACTTGAGCTTGAATCTTAGATATACCAATTACTAGTGGTGTGACCATGGGTAGATTACTTTTCCTATTTAAGACTCAGTTTATTGCAGAAAGAGGATAATAATACCTATTTCACTGAGTTGTTATGAGGCTTAAATGAGAATATACATATAAAACACTAATCACAGAGTTTTATCTTCATATCTTCAACAAATGTTGGCTGTTATTATTAGTCCATTTTTTTTACTTTCCCTTAGTGATGTCTTGTTCACTATCAAGATAACTAACAATTTATAATTTAAAAATCAAGAAGCCAGTATAGTGAAAATAAATCATTAACTGCAATCTATTAACCTTTTTACATAAGCCATTTGAAATAAAATGATGACAGGATTGCTATTCATTTCCTCAAAAACCCAGAGAAATGGCTTCTCCCTGGTCTTTCTTTCTTCCCTTTTAACTACTTCATCTTCCCTTCTTTATGGAGCACATCCTATACGCAAAGCATGCTGCTGGGTGTTGTGAAGAATGAGAAGAAAAAGCCTGATCTTTGCTCTCTATCTTTTCAGTTGTGACAGAGCAGATGATTCAAGTTGCAACCAGTGTTATGATGGAGGTAACAAAGACCTTGTAAACTGAGATGAGAACAAGTCAGCCTCAATGTGGCTAATAGAGTCAATAGATTTTGAACTGAGCTTGGGAGGATGGGTCATGCAAACAGGCATGGAAAAAGGAATTCAGAAAATGAGTTTATAACTGAATTTGATGCCGTTTTCAAAAGTCTTCCAGAGCCACTGGGAAATACATCATTTTGAATTTCTGCAGAAGGGCCAAATGGCTATCAGGTTAGCCGGGGATTCAGCCTGGTAGGATCAGGTGCATTCTGGAGGAAAGTGTGGCCTTAAGTGTTTAATATAATGGAAGCTGTACTTACTGATGTATGTATTAGTGGTCCCCCTGAAAGGATAATCAGATTTAGAAAGAGATGTGTGGATAGGCTAAAGAGGATTTCTGAGCATAATAGACATCCCCAGGTCACCAGCATAAGGGGAGGGTCTCTAGGCCCAGGTTCACCCTGTTCTCATGGTGTTTCCTTTGTGAGCTGAGCTTGCCTGTTGCTTCAGGCCTGCCTCGCTCAGATTTTGCCCACAGCCAACTTTTTCGGGATGACATTTGACTTTAATAGTGAAAACTTTTGCCAGTTTTGCAAACAGATGGTTCTTAGCATGGTTCAGAAAAGCTGGATGTGTATTGCTCTGTATGCTAAATGTTTCTTTTATTGCATATTTACCGAGGAATTGCCTCTCCATCACAGGTGTTTGCAACTACATTTAGTATTCAACTTTGGACTTTCTTGGTTTGTTTTATGGACTTACCTTACTGAATGCTTTGCTTGTTTAATATGAAAAACCACAAAGGATTTTTTTGACACATTTGAGGTTGTTAGGCATCCAGTTTCCAACAATGGATGTTTCTTTTTCCACCAGTGTAAAAGCTGGGAGCCCTTCATAGAGGAGCCCTCTCCCCTCAAGAAGACATGAGGCCTCATTTGAAAACTTGGGCACTGTCCCATTTTTCCTGTAAGAACTTTAAGGATGTGAGACCAGGGAGACAGGAGGTTAAATGAGAAGGGCTAAAAGGCAAAATAAGAACAGCTGTGGGCTTCCCTGTTGGCGCAGTGGTTGAGGGTCCGCCTGCTGATGCAGGGGACACGGGTTCGTGCCCCGGTCCGGGAGGATCCTGCGTGCCGCGGAGCGGCTGGGCCTGTGAGCCACAGCCGCTGGGCCTGCGCGTCCGGAGCCTGTGCTCTGCAGCGGGAGAGGCCGCAGCAGTGAGAGGCGCACGTACTGCAAAAAAATAAATAAATAAGAACAGCTGGAGTTCATTAGTTAAAATCCAGGGTCACTAGCTAAAAAGACAACTGAAAGCCATGTGCAGCAAAACTAAATGAGCAATACAGACTTCTCTAAAAATCCTTGAAGTAGGAAATACTTTTCCTGAACACTTTGGTTGTTCTAATGGTATATCAGCCAAAGATTTATTGAGTAGGATTTTACTACATGTACAGTCTCTCTACATACAGGTAGAAAACATGCAGCAGTTTATTAATCTTGTCATTTGGAATACTATTTGATTGTAACATGTAATGTTATGAAATTAGCAAAAGTATGAACAGCACTAAGGAAAATACATGTGCCAGATATTTTTCATGTGTTACCTCTTTCAATCTTCTTAATAACCTTTGGAGATAGAGATTATTACGATTCCAGTCCAGAGCTATGATTCAAACCAAATCTCTCTGATTCAAAACTCCATACAGTCCCTTAGAATTCATTCCATGAGTATTTACTGAGCTCCTATTTTGGCCAGGTACTCTGATGGCTGCTAGATACACAGCAGCAGACACAATAGGCGTGTTCCCTACCCTATTCCTCTGCTAATTAAAAAGATTAGCCACCTTCATAGCAACTTAGAGAATCTTTCATAACTAGCTCTATAATTATATATATTTTTTCAAGTTTGCAAACATTTTCTTTTTTTTTTTATACATCTTTATTGGAGTATAATTGCTTCACAATGCTGTGTTAGCTTCTGTTGTACAACAAAGTGAATCAGCCATATGCATACGTATACCCCCATATTCCCTCCCTCTTGAGCCTCCCTCCCACCCTCCCTATCCCATCCCTCTAGGTGGTCACAAAGCACCGAGCTGATCTCCCTGTGTTATGAGGCTGCTTCCCACTAGCTATCTATTTTACATTTGGTAGTGTATATATGTCCATGCCACTCTCTCATTTTGTCCCAGCTTCCACCTCCCACCAACCCCCCTCATGTCCTCAAGTCCATTCTCTATGTTTACATCTTTATTCCTGCCCTGCCACTAGGTTTATCAGTACCATTTTTTTTAGATTCCATATATGTGTGTTAGCATACAATATTTGTTCTTCTCTTTCTGACTTACTCCACTCTGTATGACAGACCCTAGGTCCACCCACCTCACTATAAATAACTCATTTTCGTTTCTTTTTATGGCTAATATTCCATTGTATATATGTGCCACATCACATATACCTAAACGTTTCGATGGACGTTTAGGTTGCTTCCATGTCCTGGCTATTGTAAATGAACATTGTGGTACAAGTCTCTTTTTGAATTATGGTTTTCTCAGGGTATATGTCCAGCAGCGGGATTGCTGGGTCATATGGTAGTTCTATTTTTAGTTTTTTAATGAACGATCATACTGTTCTCCCTACTGACTGAATAAATTTACATTCCCGTCAACAGTGCAAGAGGGTTCCGTTTTCATCAAACCCTCTCCAGCGTTATTTATTTGTAGATTTTTTGATGATGGCCATTCTGATCGGTGTCAGGTGATACCTCATTGCAATTTTGATTTGCATTTCTCCAATAATTAGTGACATTGAGCATCTTTTCATGTGCCTCTTGGCCATCTGTATGTCTTCTTCGGTGAAATGTCTATTTAGGTCTTCTGCCCATTTTTTAATTGGGTTGTTTTTTTGATATTGAGCTCCATGAGCTGTTTGTGTATTTTGGAGATTAATCCTTTGTCCATTGTTTCATTTGCAAATATTTTCTCCCATTCTGAGGGTTGTCTTTTCATCTTGTTTATGGTATCCTTTGCTGTGCAAAAGCTTTTAAGTTTAGTTAGTTCCCATTTGTTTACTTTTGGTTTTATTTTCATTACTCTAGGAGGTGGGTCAAAAAAGATCTTGCTGTGATTTATGTCAGAGTGTTTTTCCTATGTTTTCCTCTAAGAGTTTTATAGTGTCCAGTCTTACATTTAGGTGTTTAATCCATTTTGAGTTTATTTTTGTGTATGGTGTTAGGGGGTGTTCTAATTTCATTCTTTTACATGTAGCTGTCCAGTTTTCCCAGCACCACTTATTGAAGAGGCTGTCTTTTCTCCATTGTCTGTTCTTGCTTCCTTTGTCTTAAATTAAGTGACCGTATGTGCATGGGTTTATCTCTGGGCTTTCTATCCTGTACCATTGATCTATATTTCTGTCTTTGTGCCAGTACCATAGTGTCTTGATTACTGTAGCTTTGTAGTATAATTTGAAGTTGGGGAGCCTGATTCCTCCAGCTCCGTTTTTTTTTTTCCTCAAGATTGCTTTTACTATTCGCGGTCTTTTGTGTTTCCATACAAATTGTAAAATTGTTTGTTCTAATTCTGTGAAGAATGCCATTGGTAGTTTGATAGGAATTGCATTGAATCTGTAGATTGCTTTGGGTAGTAGAGTCATTTTCACAATATTGATTCCTCCAATCCAAGAACATTGTATATCTCCAACTGTTTATATCGTCTTTGATTTCTTTCATCAGTGTTTTATAGTTTTCTGAGTATAAGTCTTTCACCTCCTTAGTTAGGTTTATTCCTAGGTATTTTATTCTTTTTGTTGTGATGGTAAATGGGATTGTTTCCTTAATTTCTCTTTCTGATTTTTCATTGTTAGTGTATAGGAATGCCAGAGATTTCTGTGCATTAATTTTGTATCCTGCAATGTTACCAAATTCACTGATTAGTTCTAGTAATTTTTTGGTGGCATCTTTAGGATTTTCTATGTATAGTATCATGTCATCTGCAAACAGTGACAGTTTTACTTCTTCTTTTCCAATTTGTATCCTTTTATTTCTTTTTCTTCTCTGATTGCCATGGCTAGGACTTCCAAAACTATGTTGAATAATAGTGGCGAGAGTGGGCATCCTTGTCTTGTCCCTGATCTTAGGGGAAATGCTTTCAGTTTTTCACCATTGAGAATGATGTTTTTTGTGGGTTTGTCATATATGGCCTTTATTACGTTGAGGTAGTTTCCCTCTATGCCCACTTTCTGGAGAGTTTTTATCATAAATGGGTGTTGAATTTTGTCAGAAGCTTTTTCTGCGTCTATTGATATGATCATATGGTTTTTATTCCTTAATTTGCTAATATGGTGTATCCCATTGATTTGCGTATATTGAAGAATCCTTGCATTCCTGGGATAAATCCCACTTGATCATGGTGTATCATCATTTTAATATGTTGTTGGATTCTGTTTGCTAGTATTTTGTTCAGGATTTTTGCATCTATGTTCATCAGTGATATTGGTCTATAATTTTTTTTGTGATATCTTTTTCTGGTTTTGGTATCAGGGTGATGGTGGCTTCATAGAACGAATTTGGAAGTGTTCCTCCATCTGCAATTTTTTGGAAGAGTTCGAGAAGGATCGGTGTTAGCTCTTCTCTAAATGTTTTTTTTTTTGTTTTTTTGCGGTATGCGGGCCTCTCACTGTTGTGGCCTCTCCCATCGCGGAGCACAGGCTCCGGACGCGCAGGCTCAGCGGCCATGGCTCATGGGCCCAGCCGCTCCACGGCATGTGGGATCTTCCCGGACCGGGGCACGAACCCATGTCCCCTGCATCGGCAGACGGACTCAACCACTGCGCCACCAGGGAAGCCCTCTAAATGTTTGATAGAATTTGCCTGTGAAGTCATCTGGTCCTGGGCTTTTGTTTGTTGCAAGATTTTAAATTACAGTTTCAATTTCATTATTTGCTATAGGTCTGTTTATATTTTATAATCCTTCCTGGTTCAGTCTTGGAAAATTGTACCTTTCCAAGAATTTGTCCATTTCTTTGTGGTTGTCCATTTTATTGGCATATAGTTGTTTGTAGTAGTCTCTTAATCCTTTGTATTTCTGTGATGTCAGTTGTGATTTCTCCTGTTTCATTTCTAATTTTATTGATTTGCGTCATCTCCTGTTTTTTCTTGATGAGTCTGGCTAAGGGTTTATCAATTTTGTTTGTCTTCTCAACCAACTTTTAGTTTTATTGATCTTTGCTATTGTTTTCTTTGTTTCTATTTCATTTATTTCTGCTCTCATATTTATGATTTCTTTCCTTCTACTGACTTTGGGTTTTCTTTGTTCTTCTTTCTTTAGTTGCTTTAGGTGTAGGGTTAGATTCTTTATTTGACATTTTTCTTGTTTCTAAGGTAGGACTGAATTGCTATAAACTTCCCTCTTAGAACTGCTTTTGCTGCATCCTGTAGGTTTTCGGTCATTGTGTTTTCATTGTCATTTGTTTCTATGTATTTTTTTATTTCTTCTTTGATTTCCTCAGTGATCTCTGGTTATTTAGTAGTGCACTGTTTAGCCTCCATGTATTTGTGTTTTTTACAGTTTTTTTCCTGTAATTGATTTCCAACCTCATAGCATTGTGGTCAGAAAAGGTGCTTGATATGATTTTAATTTTCTTAAATTTTCCATGGCTTGATTTGTGACCCAAGATGTGATCTATCCTGGAGAATATTCCATGTGCACTTGAGAAGAAAATGTGTTCTGCCACTTTCAGGTGGAATGTTCTCTAAATATCAATTAAATCTATCTGGTCTATTGTGTCATTTGAAGCTTGTGTTTCCTTATTTATTTTCTGGTTTGATGATCTGTCCACTGGTGTAAGTGGGGTGTTAAAGTCCCCTACTATTATTGTGTTACTGTCAATTTCCCTCTTAATGGTTGTTAGCATTTGCCTTATGTATTGAGGTGCTCCTATGTTGGGTGCATAAACATTTATATTTATTATATTTTCTTCTTGGATTGATCCCTTGATCGTTATGTAGAGTCCTTCCTTATCTCTTGTAACAGTCTTTATTTTAAAGTCTATTTTATCTGATACGAGTATTGCTACTCCAGCTTTCTTTTGATTTCCATTTGCATGCAATATATTTTTCCATCCCTTCACTTTCAGTCTGTATGTGTCCCTCGGTCTGAAGTGGCTCTCTTGTAGACAGCATATATATGGGTCTTGTTTTTGTATCCATTCAGCCAGTCTGTGTCTTTTGGTTGGGGCATTTAATCCATTTACATTCAACATCATTATTGATATGTGTGTTCCTATTACCATTTTCTTAATTGTTTTGGGGTTGTTTTTGTAGGTTCTTTTCTTCTCTTGTGTTTCCCACTTAGAGAAGTTCCTTTAGCATTTGTTGTAGAGCTGGTTTGGTGGCGCTGAATTCTCTTAGCTTTTGCTTGTCTGAAAAGCTTTTGATTTCTCCTTCGAATCTGAATGAGATCCTTGCTGGATAGAGTAATCTTGATTGTTGGTTTTTCTCTTTCATCACTTTAAGTATATCCTGCCACTCCCTTCTGGCCTGCAGAGTTTCTGCTGAAAAATCATCTGATAACCTTATGGGGATTCCTTTGTATGTTATTTGTTGCTTTTCCCTTGTTTCTTTTAAAATTTTTTTTTTAATTTAATTTTTGATAGTTTGATTAATATGTGTCTTGGTGTGTTTCTCCTAGTGTTTATCCTGTATGGGACTCTCTGCGCTTCCTGGACTTGGGTGACTATTTCCTTTCCCATGTTAGGGAAGTTTTCCATAATCTCTTCAAATATTTTCTCAGACCCTTTATTTTTCTCTGGGACCCCTATAATTTGAATGTTGGTGCATTTAGTGTTTTCCCAGAGGTCTCTGGGATAGTCTTCAATTCTTTTCATTCTTTTTTCTTTATTCTGCTCCTCGGCAGTTGTTTGCACCATTCTGTCTTCCAACTCACTTATTCGTTCTGCCTCAGTTATTCTGTATTGATTCCTTCTAGTGTATTTTTCATTTCAGTTATTGTATTATTCATCTCTGTTTGTTTGTTCTTTAGTTCTTCTAGATCTTTGTTAAACATTTTTTGTATTTTCTCAATCTGTGCCTCCATTCTATTCCTGAGATTCTGGATCATCTTTACTATCATTACTCTGGATTCTTTTTCAGGTAGATTGCCTATTTCCTCTTCATTTATTTGGTCTTGTAGGTTTTTACCTTGCTCCTTCATCTGTGACATATTTTTTTTCTGTCTCTTTGTTGTTGGGTGGGATTGTGTTCCTGTCTTACTGGTTGTTTGGCCTGAGGCTTCCAACACTGGAGTCTGTAGGCTATTGGGTAGAGCTGGGTCTTGGTGCTGAGATGAGGACCTCTGGGAGACCTCACTCCAATGAATATTCCCTGGGGTCTGAGGTTCTCTGTAGTCCAGTGGTTTGGACTCAGAGCTCCCACCACAGGAGCTTCAGCCTGACTGAAGCTTGTGAACCAAGCTCTCACAAGTGCATGGGGTAGCAAAAAAAAAAAAAAAAAAAAGAAACAAGAAAAGAAAAAACAGAAAAAAGGAGAACAATAACAAAGAGTAAAGAATAAACTTAGACTAGGAAACTAACAGATATGTTAGAAAGAATATAAAAATAAAAATATAGATGAAGGTAAAACAGAACCACAATTGTAAAACAGAGGAGAAGGAAAAAAGAAAACAAAAAGGTGGAAAAGGCCTTGGCTGTGGAGGATGATGCCTATGCAGGGGCGGGGTTTGGGCAGTGGGCAGGGCCTATGCTTAGGACCCAAAGGGCTGGAAAAGGCCCTGCGGGGTGGGGGCAGGGGTGAGGCTTAGGCTCAACAGAAGGGGCCCAGGCATGCCTCTGGTCTCAGAGGGTGGGGGACCCGGCCTGGGAGGCCAGCAGGCTTCCTAGGCCCGAGTGGGTGGAGCAAGCACCCTCTCCTGCTCCTCCGGTCCTGGAGGGCCCCTCCCACCTGCCCCTCCTGTTCTCCCTTGCCCTCCCTCCTATGCCCCTAGGACCACTGTGGCCTGGAGGGGGCCTCTGAGAGCATAGGACCTGGCCTGAGAGCCAGGCAGGCTCCCAGGCCTTTTGGGCAGGGGAAACGCTCGTCACACTCTCCCCGATCCAAGACCCCGAGGGTCCCTCTAGGCATGGGAACCCCTCCCCCCTTCCAGCCACCCCTCAGGGGCACTGGTCCTGTCTGGCCTCCACTTCTCCTTCCTTCTCGGTTCCCCCATATCCTACCAGTTTGCTTGGGGGTTCCTCCCATCTCCTTGGGCATCGAGGTCCCCCACCAGCATCTGGCAGGTTCCCTATTGTGGGGAGACACGAACTCCGTGTCTTCCCATGCTGCCATCCTGACTCTGCCCCCCATAATTATATTTTAAATGTTTATTTTTGCAACTAGGAGATAACACTTTCATTTGAATAGGCAAATGTTAAAAGTTTTTATATAAGAACAAGTTCCCTAGTTTTATTAACCTATGTATAAATGTCTTAATAATGTGCATTATTTTGAATATCTTTCTATAAAAATAGAAACTTGGTTTAAAAAGAACTTCCAGGACTTTCAGCCTGTTAGCAGCATTAGTGAGGAAGCAATCATAGAACTAATCTTTTTTGAAGGCTAGGCACATGACATAATCTTCCCCCCAACTCAATCTTTTTTTTGAAACTTTACATCAACTCTAGTTGGTAAAGTGTTATTTTTGTCATAGTGATGAAGGAATATGAACTTCAGAGAGGTTAGGTAACACATCTGAGGTCACAGAGCTAGTAATCAGAGTCATTACTTATTCAAATCCATTCTATTATATTCAAAATATCCTTTCTACTTTATTATGATAAATTTAGAAATCCTTAACTCAAGCATTTTTCCTTTTGCAACAGTTAAAATAAAAATAGAAATCTATTTTTATGATACATTTTGTGTAAGTGTTAAGCAAAATGCAGGAGAGACATTTTAAAGAAAATAATATATAATATTGTATATTTGTCAATTCTGATTCTTTCATCCACTCTACAGCACTGTAATTGCAAGTCTTTAAGTTAGAAAACTGTTTCAGCTGAGAATCTTTTAATATCATCCTCTAGTAGAAAACATTACAAAGTAATTATTCCCAGTCCATATATGAGAAAACTGAGCCAAAAATAGACAGAGGCACCTCTGTGAGGTCATACAGTGAGGTGGAGGATAGCAATTAGAAGCACTGAGTTGCTGGTTACCGCATATAGATTACCATAGGCCTGGTTGTCAAGAAGTTCTCCGTTAAATGCAATCAAATAACGTCAGAGACATAACACATTTATGTGTGTATAGTTGTATTTTTATAAAACAAAATAATGCCATGTGATTGGGATAACAATTCCAAAGAAGTCAGATGATAACTATTATCTAACATTTGTCTTCATATTTTTCTAAATTTATGTAGGTGATTTCTTGGAATGTGTAACTCAGCTCATTGACTTGATTTGTGACACTCAGGCCAGAGAAAACATGGCATCAGGAACTACAAATTCTTTTCAATTCAATGCCCAATGTGGGTTGGGCCTGAGAATTGACTCCATTATTGACTCCTACATAAACTCATGACAACTGTCTGGTCTTCATTAATTCACAAGCACTTACTGAGCACCACATGCCAGGCGTATGCTAGGTGCTCAAGGAGTTCAGAGCCTAGGAGGACTTTGACTACCAGGCACTCACGCTATATAGCTGTGGCCCAGGACTTTGAGAATCAGCCTTGTTCTTTGTCATTGTCATCTTTACATTTTCTTCTAAGGTAGAACAGAGAGTAACATCAAACATCCTGACCCATTTCACTTGCAAAGCTTCAATTTTCCTAAAACTTCACTAAGCCACAAACCCCAATGAAATTAACAAAACAAAGAAATTAAATATTCTCATATCATTGCAAGGTGAAAATGATAATTTTTTTCTAAATTATTACTCTCACATATATGAGAATCAGGTTAAATTTCATTAGCTGGAATTTCATTGGTATTTAGTTGGTCATATTAAACACCTTTGGGGACACTTAAAGAAAGAAATACTTCACATTTTTTAAATGAGCTGACTAACGTTTCATCATGGGTCATTTTTTTCTGATTTTGGGATTATGTTGTTTTCTTCAGGTTTTCTCTTTGGCTTTCTGGGTGTTCTCATGATCATACCAAGTTAGTATATGTAAAATTCTTAGACCAGTGCCTGGCATGTAGTAAATGCCCAATGAGTGTTAGCCATCATCATCATCATTATTATCATTATAAAAGTATTTTAGAAGCACTTAAAGTAATTCTATTGTGATTCCATTTGTCTGGAGCATTAAAGACTCCCTTGTTTATCTTTGCGTCGACTTTGAAGAAGAACAAAAATAAGTATATCTAGACTGTGAATTATAAAAACAATAATTTTACAGGAATCAGAATGCTCTGATTTTAGGATTTTTCCTCTTCTCAGTTGGCTTTGCATCCCTCAGCTAATTATCCTGTAGAACACACCATATTCTGCTGTGAAGTTTATGAGGTAGCCTTGAAATTAGAAGAAAAGACCTTTCCTTCCTGGGTTTAAGACCCACACATCTGAGGTGGTAGGCATCTTAGATATCTCTGGTGGATGGACCAAACAACATACCAATATCATGAGAAAACTGCTTTAAACATCATCTACTCTTTCACATAAATACCCTATTATTACTTGTCAAAAGTCACAGTTTCCTTATAAGTATTTCAGTGGTTCTGGGGTGTTTAAAAAAAAAAAAAAGCTGTAGTAGACATGTCATAACACACACGACATTTATAACTAAAATAAACATGGAATAAAAGCATCTTCGGGCTTCCCTAGTGGTGCAGTGGTTGAGAGTCCGCCTACCGATGCGGGGGACACGGGTTCGTGCCCCGGTCTCGGAGGATCCCACATGCCGCGGAGCGGCTGGGCCCGTGAGCCATAGCCGCTGAGCCTGCACGTCCAGAGCCTGTGCTCCGCGATGGGAGAGGCCGAGGCGGTGAGAGGCCCGTGTACCGCAAAAAAAGAAAAAAAAAAAAAGCATCTTCAACAGAAATACTCTATGCCAACCAATAATATGTATAGAAATATTAGGTAATTAGTGACCACTAATTGAATAGCAAATATTTACCGAGTGCTTATAATACCCCAGACGTTGTTGTAGCCACTGCCAATACAGCAATAAGCAAAATAGACAAAAGTGCCTGCTCTCATTGGAGTTTATATTCCGAAAGGTGGAGGCAGACAACAAACAGGTAATATGTCAGGGGTGATAAGTGCTCTGGAGAAGGAGACAGCAGGGCACAGGGATAGAGGATACCTGAGCGTGGGGCAGGGGCAGGGGCTCGGACTTATATATATGATATGAGCAGAGACCTGAAGGAAGCGAGGGAGGAAGCATGCTGAGCTGAGACAACAAGGTTACTAGCAGGGACAAGGGCAAGTGTAAGACCTGGGGTGTCAGTGTGTTTGGAAGCATCCAAGGAACAGCCTTGGATGTCCACAGTGGCCAGAGACAAGTGAATGAGGATGCAGTGAGGAGAGGAGGGCAGGGCAGTACCAAGGGTGGACAGGCATTGTATGTCCCTTCCATCTCACTCTGAGTGAGATGAGACACCACGGGCAGGTTTGGAGCCAGGAGGACATGTCCTGACTTCCATTTGAGAAGGGGAACAGTGGCTGGGTTCTATGGAGAAGAGACCGTCAGAAGGAAGGGAGGAAGCAGGGAGACTAGTTAGGAGACATTTGCAGTAATTCGGGCACCGTATGATGGTGGCCTGGCCCTGGATGGGAGCAGAGGAGATGGTAAGAAGGGAGGAACTCTGGACATGTGTTGAAGGTATTGCCAGAAGATTTGCTGATGGATTGGAAGAGGGTGTGAGAAGGAGTTGAGAGGAGTACTTACTCAAGTGGGGAATCCTCATCATATTGATTAATGGCTTCAAAAGATTTCTGAAAAATTGTGAAGATAAGACTAACAATGCAAATGTAAGAGAACAACAGAGAAATGGCAAAAGTGACACTTTTCCTACTCCTATAAAACAAATTATCAAGAAAACTATATGAAATAAAGATTTATACCCAATGTTGTCATTAGCAGTGAGCCTCATCCTAAGAAGATATTGCTCCTTGAGCTTTTTACCAAATGACAGTGTGAGGCCATTGTGATTAACAAAACATACCATCATGGTTAAAAATAAGCATCAGGGGGCTTCCCTGGTGGCACAGTGGTTGAGAGTCCGCCTGCTGATGCAGGCAACGCGGGTTCGTGCCCCGGACCGGGAAGATCCCACATGCCGCGGAGCAGCTGGGCCCGTGAGCCGCTGAGCCTGCACATCCGGAGCCTGTGCTCCGCAACGGGAGAGGCCACAACAGTGAGAGGCCCGCGTACCGCAAAAAAAAAAAATCTAATTTGGTATATGCTTTGTAGTGTGTGTGTGTGTGTGTGTGTGTGTGTGTGTGTGTGTGTGTGTAGAAAGATGAGAGAGAGGGAGGGAGGGGGAGAGAGAGAAAGAAAGAGAGAGAGAAGTTCATGAACATAATTTGTAAATAAAAATATACATAAAATACAAGCATTCTCAACCGATTGTCCAAAGTCAGTGTTGTAAGTATGGATGGTGTTGAAAACTCTAGCAGAAACATGACATAAACAAAATTTTAAGATGTTAATCTGGGAGTGGAGGTTTAGTGAGGTTCAAATTGATAGGGCAGCTTAGAAGCTGAAGGCTGGGATATTTTAATTTGCAACAGGGGTGATGCTTTATATTTATGCATGGGATCTGATTCCATCCACTTGTCAACCCTGTGAAGTCAGGTCAGGAAAGGCATTATCTCCTTTTCACAAGGAGTGAATGGAGACTTGGGTTGGGATTCTTTCCTGAGCTCGCTCGGGTAGAAAGTGACAAGGCCAGGATTCACATTAGGCCTGTGGCTCTACAGTCAGTTCTCTATTAAGACACCCAGTAAATATATTTGAAAACATTAAGTACTTAGCCTTGGCTGAACATTGTACTAGGTGATGTGGCAGCATCTGAAAGAGAGGGAAAGTTGCTCCATTTCCACATCGTCTTTGGTCTGGGACTAGGGACAGTAAACAGATGCCTGTGAAATAATTTACTACGTTTACAAAGCAATGTACTTGTAAAAGTGAAATAATAAATTTAGTTCATAAGAATTCAGGGGGAAAAACTATAAGTTAGAACATTAGTCATTCAAGCAGAGTAGGGTTAGCAGGTACAGTAGGGCTCCTATGATGGTAAGGTTCCCAGCTCAAACCAAGGTAAAGAAGGAAATTCACTGGCTCACAGATCTGATAACTACAGGCTTGCAGGGTGCAAAGGACGTCACCAGGAACCTGTCCATCACCCAACACTGTTTTCCTCTGCCTTAGGTTTAGTCCCAGGCATTGGTAATCTGGCCACAGCAGCTCCCGGTTAAATCCTACAAACTCAGCCCTTATACTGGAAAAGAAAGCATGTCTTTCCTAACGGCACAAGCAAAGTTAGAGCTCTCTTAAGGCTTGGATTTTGTGCCTGTCTCTGAACCAATCACTGTGGCTGGGGGATGTTGTGCTCTGATTGGCCAGACCTAGGTCACATGCCCAATCTTAGGTAGGGGTGGTATCAGCCCCATCAGAGTAGCATGGGCTGGGTAGGGAGAGGGTTGGTTCCCCAGAGTAAAATAGAGGTGTCCCCACTAGAAAGGAAAGTGGCTGCCAGGACATAAAACAACAGGATCATTACAACAGGATAAGATTCCTGAAGGAAGTAACTGTAAAATTTTGAGTATTTGAGTTAGTCTGTTTTTAATCTTAGGGAATTCTGGGAGAGAGTAAGTGGAAGAGATTCATGATATGCAGGCAGACCCTGCAGAACACTGATTTGAGTTTTTACACTTCACTCTTCCTTTCCTTTAAGTCTTAAAGACACTATTTCTTCAAGCAGGGATGCCCTGAGCTGAGACTCACCATCTCCTTATTGTGCCTTTTCTGGTCTCCACCCTCCTGAAGGTCTTCCTATCTCTGGAGCCCCCAGAGTCATCCTTTCAAACCCTCTCCCAGCCACTCACTGGCCTTTTGTGGTGACTTCTCCCCTTTAGAGCTGCCTTTAGTGACCTAATAATAACCTGTTATCGAAGATGCAAGAGACAGTCCTCAGCTCTTCCCACTCATCCGGGCTCCCCAAGTTTGTCCCTCTCCTCTTTTTAAGTGTGAATTTCCTCCTTTCCACAGGTTTTCAATTCTCCCATTAAGAAATCCCATCCACTCTCTATATTATGATTCAGCAATCCATCCCATGTTCTTATCCCTGCCTTCCATCAGTCATATCTACAGGCCCTGCTGACCCCCTGTGGGACTTTGAATATTAGAGAATGGTCACACGTTGCAAAGTCCTGCTCTAGAAGGCACAGCACTCCTTTTCCTTCTCCTCCAATGGCCTTTATGTCTCCAGGCTTCCTCTCCTGTAGCTCTGAAGCAGAGATGATAAGCTTCCCAGAGGAAGGCATTTGCAAAGTGCTCTGAGCGCTTTGATGAAATTGATTGGGTAAATGGAAACATATTTTTTGCAACTGCTTTAGCCTGTAAGAAAAATAAGTTATGTAAATGCAATGATTCACCATTTAATAAATAATGAAGATTGTTTTATAGCTTTAAATATTATTTCACAACAAGAGATTTTTTTCCAACATTAAAAAACCAGAATGGTTGATTTGAAATGTTTAAAAAATAAATAGTGCTTGCTATTTTTAAAGCAGTACTTTCATGATCAATGATTGAATTAAAATTTTGTTTAATTTTTCTAGCTTCTCTCCTGAAGGGTTTGAAACATGCCAATATTGTGCTGCTCCATGACATTATCCACACCAAAGAGACACTGACATTCGTTTTTGAATACATGGTGAGTTGCCCCAGCATTTTATAACGCATAAGGGAAAAGCCTGGTGCTTGTATAATGAATCTGTTAATATTTTACGGCATGATAAAACTTCCATTAGAATGTGGAAAGTGTCATGGAACTTTTCATTATTGTGATTAATGGAGCCTATTGCTTTTATGCTCATTCTTTAGTCCTGCTCCTTTACCCGCTATATTTGCTGCCTTTTCCCCCCTCACCAGCAATAATAACCACTTTGAGTTTGCCTCCTAAATAAAACTTTTGCACTTATTTTTTTAATCTATTTTTAATCACTATCCGAGCAGAACCCAACATTTTTTCATTGACAATAAAGACATAAACCACAAGGTTTTAAAAAATTGTATACAAGTTTACTAAAGAATACATCATTTTGTATTTCTCAAAGAAAAAATTGTTCAAATATTAGCAGAAAGGAATCATAAGGCATGTGTACCTGACTTGCCTCCAAGGACACTGAAGAGTACAAAATCCCCATGTCATTGTGTTCAGGGGCAGTCATTTAAAATGAGCCTCTCTTGTGCCGAGAAACAGGCTTCCTTCTAAGAGCAGCCAGTTAGGAAGGCACACTGTGTTTGACTTCAACAGTGGTGTCTCAGAAAACCTGGTTGTGTACCTTTTGCACCTTATTCTCAAAAATTCTGAACTTTGTGATACCCTTGAGAGTCAAGTGTGTGGTCTGCTTTGTGACACTGACCAAGCACTGCTAATGTCACTCTCTCCACCATTTTGTGTAGCACACAGACCTGGCTCAGTATATGTCTCAGCATCCAGGAGGGCTTCATCCTCACAATGTCAGGGTGAGTACTTTGAGGGTCGGGACTCTCCTCTGGCTTGCCCACAGCAGAAGAATCTTGAAACAGACTGCCATCACAAACTGAAGTTCCATGATACTAATAAGAAGATGGATATCATTGATATTCTAGGGGAAAGTTAAAAAAAAAAAAAAAAAAAAAGGATTTGCCTCAAGATATGGAGCAATGTCTGGCTGTTTTCTGGGCAGCCTAACCCTGTCAGTCATTGTCATCATGCAAATGTGTCTTTAGAAGTATAAACCAATGAAAAAGATTTGCATTACAAGAAAAAATGTGAAGTTAGGCCATCGTAAAATAAATACTTTCTTCATAGCAGACTACTGTGGTCTGTGATAAAGTTTGTGTTGTACCTATAGTTCCCCACTATAACTAGCAAACAAAGTACCCTTGTTGGATCTTTATCAGTTATCCTTTTGCCTGTTCTATCAGATCCGATTATATGTGGGACCAACTTCCATTTTTCCAGTCATTGGAATAGAAATAATAATAAACTCTTAACTAGCTGTAATTCTACATCTGTTATAAATTTTAGAAAGCATTTGTATTTCATACTTTTCATTCCCTAGGGTTTTATTGGCATTAATTAACAGACTGGCCCTTAACATAACCATATGAGATTTGTATATGATGTACTCATTCATTTAACTAATATTTATGTGTTTATTAATTCATTCATTCAAGAAATATTTATTGACTACTTAGTGCCATGTTAAATCCTGAGGTTTCAATAATGAATAAGTTGTGTTTCTTTTTTTTTTTTTTTTTTTTTAACGCGGGCCCTCTCACTGCTGTGGCCTCTTCCGTCGCGGAGCACAGGCTCCGGACGCGCAGCTCCAGCGGCCATGGCTCACGGGCCCAGCCGCTCTGCGGCATGTGGGATCCTCCCGGACCGGGGCACGAACCCGTGTCCCCTGCATCGGCAGGCGGACTGTCAACCACTGCGCCACCAAGGAAGCCCAAGTTGTGTTTCTTATTTTCAATGAGCTAAAGCCCAGTAGGACATACGGACTTAGATAGGTAGTGAGAAGCAAAGTTATAAGGGCTATGGCCATGTTAACTAGGAATACTCTGAGGACTCATAGTAAGGGGACCTAATCCAGTCGTGGAGGCAAGGGGGAAAGGAAGGTTTGAAGACAGGGGTTTGAAAAGAGTGAAAACATTTTAAAATAGTTAGAGGAAAATGGAATAGAAAACTAACTAGGGAAACCAAGAAGGAATGTCTAGTAGTGTGTTAAGGACGCTGGTGAGGATGAAATCCATTAAATTATCTACATGATCATGAGATTTCTTTCTTTCTTTCTTTCTTTCTTTCTTTTTCTTTCTTTCTTTCTTTCTTTCTTTCTTTCCTTCCTTCCTTCCTTCCTTCTTTCTCTCTCTCTCCCTCCCTCCCTCTTTCTTTCTTTCCTTCCTTCCTTCCTTCCTTCCTTCCTTCTTTCTTTCTTTCTTTCTTTCTTTCTTTCTTTCTTTCTTTCTTTCTTTCTTTCTTTCTTTCTTTCTTTCTTTCTTTCTTTCTTTCTTTTCCTCTCTCTCTCTGGCAGTGCTTAGCAGTTCAAATAGAGGAGCAGAGAAAGTAGATAGTTGGATTGATTGATAATTGGGGCTTTGCCAGACATGTGAGAGAAAAAGACAAGTGGGCAAGATATTTGGCGATTGTCAAGAGAGAGGTTAAAGGGATGGTCAGAGACTTCTAAACTGAGTCCAATCTGAGGGAAGGAAGTGAAGATAGGCAGGTTACTGATAGGTAGGGAGAGGGCAGAAGAGTCAAGGAACTAGAGGTTTGATTAAATAGAAAAACAGTTGGAGAAAGAGTAACTGTGAGAAAGATAGAACATTTTCAGGCTTGAGTGACTCTCATTCCAAACACTGTGCTAAGTGCTTAACAAAGTAGAAAGACATAGAAAACATGATTCCTCAAGGGACACAGAGCCAAAAACAGGAGATAAGACATACACACCAATACTATTACAGGACATTTGTGAATAACACCAAGTAAGAAATAAGACCTAACGTTGTAGACATGCAAAGAAGTAAAAGATATCTTCTCATTTTAAGAGGTTTTAATAAGCCAGACCTTTAAAGTTGCAATGCATTTCAAGAGGCTGGAATAGGGGAAGATGTTAGAGGAAGAAGGAATGTTTTCAGCAAAGGTACAGAGCAGGGGAGTAGAGGATGCGTTCAAGGAAGAGGACCCCAGAGCCATAGACTGTTAGTGTTGAAGGGACCAGAGTGTTTTTCACTCTTCAGGTTCTGACCCACTAGTGGGCTGTGAAATCAGTTGGTGATTAGCAACCAGCATTTTAAAAAATGAAATGGAATGGATGAGAAAAGAATAGAAAATATTATGGTATATTACGTTCAGTAAGAATAAGGATTATTTTGTGCAACTTTTTTTCCATTTGAAGCTACGCTTCTATCTATGTATGAATGTGAAAACTGGAAACATATATATTTCTTAGTGGAGGATGCAATTTTAAAAAAAAAGCACTAAAAACACTGGGTTGGTCTAACTTTCTTTTTCTGAAGAATTAGAATCCAAGGTTTGAAAGGACAAATGTTTTGCCTGAAGTTGTAGAACCAGCTTTTGTCATTGCTAAAAAGGATTCTTGGTTAAGATTCTTTTCTACCAGTGCCATACTGCATCTCTGGTTCTGTTGGCCTGAAATAGAGACTATCTTAGTGAAATGGAGTATATTAGTCTGGAGAAATAGATTGGATAGGTGGCTGAGAGCCTCACTTTCTAAGATGTGGACTTTATTCCTTAGACAGTAGAGTCATTAAAGGGGTTTGATTGAAAAAGTATGACACGATCAGAAGGAAATGTATGTAATTGTGGTCTGTGGGATGGATTAAAGAGAGGAGACTGGAGTCAGGGATTCCAGTTAGGAGTTTATTGATGTGGGCTAGCCTAGTGCCTCTCAAGCTTCAGTGAGCAGATGAATGACCTGGGGATCTGATTCAGTTAGTCTAGGGTGAAGCCTGAGCTTTGCATTTCTAGCATACTCTAAGGTGATACAGATGCTGCTGGCGGAGGACCAAACTTTGAGTAGCAAATTTCTAGGTAAGAAGTGATAAATTATGGTAGTGAAGGTACAAATAGAAAGGAATGTGAAAAACAAGAGTTCAGCCAGGACATGGTGACTAACTGGGCTTGTGGAGGGAAAGGATGAGGTCAAAGATGACTGATTTGGGCTGTGATATACCTGGAGAATTATAGCTCTATTAACAGAAATAAAAGAAGTCGACTTAGAGAGAAGGCGGAAGAGTCCTGTTTTAGACATGATGAGCTTCTCATTGAGGTGGGAGAGCCAGAGGAAATGAGCAGTAGGCAACTGAAGAGGAGATTGGTTCTCAGGAGGAAGGTGTATGCTAGAGATGTAGATTTGAGGGTAACTGAGGCATGGAGTTTGTAGTTAAAGACGAGAAAGTGGATAATCAAAAGAGCAAACAGAAAGAGAAAAGAACTGATGGTAGAACTTTTGCTTTTGGGGGTGAGAAGAGGAACAGGACAGCAAGGGGCAGAGGGAAGCAGCTTTTACGAATACAGAAGATCCAGAAAAATGCATTTTTATGGAAGTCAAGGCAAGAGACAGTTTCAAGGAGGGCATGGTTGAGAGTGTCACAAAGTTGAAAGTCATATTTGATAGCAAGGACTTTCAGGCAGGTCTGAATTTGAGACCTGGCCCTGACTCTTTTTAGACATGTTTTTAATGTTTCCCTGAGCCTTATTTTTCTTAGATATAAATCAAGGACAAGCATATCTTCCTCACAGGGTTGTTTTGAGGATCACAAAAGGTCCTGGGTATTCAGTACATGTTCTTTTCCCTCCCTTCCTTCTGTCTCTGTCCCTTGCTGGTCACCATCTCTCTGTCTTCTGTCTCTCACCTGTCTTCATCTCCCTCTTTCCTTACTACTATCACATTGAAAAACACATTTTTAAGCACCTACTATGGCATCTTATCTTTTACCTGGAATTTAAGTTGGTCCTTTTTACTGTCTCTTCCATGAACATTTATGTTTATAACCGATCGGAGGGTTGAAATGTCGTTATGGGACTTTTGTGCTTTGGCAGCTGAGTGATGTGATGAACGGTAAAATGAATAATACAGTGTGTGTGTTTGAAGCACCAGGAAGAGAAAGAATTGGGATGAGAAAGACTCATAGAACCAGCGAACATTTGAAGTAGGAGCCTCAAGAAAATGTTAACATTCTTAAACGGCTTGGGGTCCATGATATGGGAACTGCATGGAGCCCATGCAGCCACAGCTGTGCAGTGGGAGGTAAACTCCCCAGGATCCCGCTTTGGTCAGACCATGGCACTCATCAACTTGATTCCAATGTGTCCAAGTCATTGTTAGGTCATTGCAGGTTCGAGCATCTCTGAAGTTCCTAGTTTCCAAGATGTGATGGAAAAAGTGGATTTATCCGCATGGCTCTGCATCTACTATTTTGCCCGTGTCCCAGGAATGCTGGGGCTGGCCTTGTCTTTTCAAAACTGCCAGAACATGTTCTCAGTTGGCATAGGTCTTTGTAAACACTAATGTTGGTGTTTGAATTCTCAGTTGCCAGTGGCACTGGAAAATAACAAAAGACACTTGGAATACTAGCATTCTTTTTTTTTTTTCCTTAAGCTTGTGTTTTGGTGGGAACCTAATAATGTCTTTCGTTTCTCTGCCTTGTAACCACAAGCAACATTTTAAAATTTAGGCCTAGAATGTATTTCTCCTTTTGTTCCCCCCTGCCCCCTTTTTTCTTCTCTATACTATTTATTCCTTATTCTCTTTTCATTTTTTTTTTGGTCTAATTTATTTTGGTATATTTTCCCTCTGAATCTCTACTGTATATTTCCCTTGTTTTCACTTTGAACTTAATACTTTAAAAATTCGTTTAAAAAGATAATGGTTCCTTTATTTCCTAATACCATCTAAGGATATGTTTCCCAGTCTGGTCTCCCTGTGTTCTGTTTTTAAAAGGGTTTTGTATCAGAGAGCCTGGAAAACTTAAGCAGTTGTAAATGTTAGAATATCATTTCCAGGTCAACTTTGATCTTATATGCCAAGTTCATCAGTGGGAAAAAAATTAAATCTTTCACATCTAAATCAATAACTAGTGTTCCAACGGAAAATTCAAAGTTTCACTTTAGATTTTTAAAGAAAGGTAATTCCTTCAGTGTCAAAGAAATGAGATGTCAGGAAAAGCCAGAATCCCTTTGTTTAGGACATGGTCTACTTACTTGACTTTCCTTGTCCTTTTTATCCCGTTTGAATGCAAAATCTTCAATTTTTTTCGTCTCTCAAGAGACCCTTTTACTATATTCTTTCAGATGACTGTTTTTGATTTAGAGGATAAATCAACACATAGTGGCTCAAATCTGCTTAGATAAGGTGTTCATTCCTTCCAGCTTTTCATGTTTCAACTTTTGCGGGGCCTGGCGTACATCCACCACCAACACGTTCTCCACAGGGACCTGAAACCTCAGAACTTACTCATCAGTCACCTGGGAGAACTCAAAGTGGCTGATTTTGGTAAGTCGCCTCCCGAGTCTCTTCCTGGGCTATGAACAATGATGCTTTTGTGTGCACATGTTTAAAGCATCAACTAGGGCTGGCTTTTGAAAAGTGGGAACCGGGGAACATGATGCTTTGTCAGGATTTCAAACAACCATATAGGAAGATTGAGGCAAGAAATAGGACGAGATTGGTAACTTCTTAGGGTTCCATCAAGCCTCAGTCTAATCAGACCCTAAAACTTGGTTACCCCTACTACCTCACTGCCATTTTTGATGTAAAGACTTTTGTAGAGTGAACGTACTTGGTAGGTTTACCTAAATCTAGGTGGATGTACAAATTCCATCAGACTAGATCAAAGTTATCCCAGGATGACAGGATAAAGAGGTTAAGCCCAGATTGTAGGATGGACTCCTTCTGGAATGGAGGCTCCAGGACGCCTGTTCCTGCTCACCTATGTATCTATATAGTGGGCCTGTATGGGTACCTGAGGCTTTTATTCTCATCAAAGTGATGCAGATTTCCCCTGAGTATCACTGTGTCTTTCCATTTTAGCACGTATCACAGTTTATAATTATACATATATACACACATACATACTTCTGTGATGATTTTGTCTCCTCCACTAGACTATAAGCATTATGAGGGCAGCCTGGATCCATTTTTGCTTGTCATTATATCCCTAGTGCCTGGCACCATAGCAGGTGCTCAATAAATTTTTGTTGAAAAACTGGTTCTGTATAAGCTGAGGAACCACTCTTCTCTGTTTGGCAGATGTCAAATGATGCTACTATAGCTGCAGTAAGCCTTTAACAGACATTCATTTATCAAATTCCCCACAACAGTGAACTCATCTATTCAGGGTTTTTTCTAGCTATAGATCATGTGATCCAGTGAGATAAATAGCTAACCGATGAAAGTACTCTGACTTTGTAGAGGAGCACTTGAGAATGATCCAGCTAAGGTCCTGCCAAATAAGTAATGTGGATCAACAGCCCTCACCCTGTATCTACTAAACTGGGAATTCCTGGACTGCAGAAATGGAGGGTGGCCCTAGTAGTAGTGAATCGATTTTCCATTGCTGTTACAGAAAGCCCAAATTACAGAGGTGTATACATGCTCGAAGCTTCACGTTCTCTCATGTAACAGTCTGACCTAAGCAGTCAGAGCTCTGTAGTGGCCCCATGGTGTATTGGTCCACTCTCCTTCTGTCATGAGGCCCCACCACCCCTAGGTATTGCCCCACGGCCTATTTCAAGATGGCAGCCACTACAGCCTGGAGGAAGGAGAAAAGAGACCAACACTTAACCCCTCCATGAAGTTCACACATCACTTCTATTCATATCAAATAGGCAAAAATTTAGTTGCCTTGCTACACTTAGCTGCCAGGAAGCCCACATCTAGCTGCAAAGTAGGCCAAATTTTGAGAAATTCATTTGATGAAGAGGTACGTAAGAATCAAGATAGTTGAGTAGCTCTATTAAAAGCACCAAAGTTTGTGTATTATTTTTTAAATGTTGTTTACTCTGCCAATTATACTCTCCTTGGCAGACTTTATCGCTGTGGCTCTCCAGAAGGTCTCAGGACAGTGAGTTCTGTGCTTTCCCCCTTCGGTCAGGTCTTGCTCGGGCCAAGTCCATTCCCAGCCAGACATACTCTTCAGAAGTTGTGACTCTCTGGTACCGCCCTCCTGATGCCTTGCTGGGAGCCACTGAATATTCCTCTGAACTGGACATATGGTAAGAACTAGTGCCAAGAAAATGTGAGTCATCCTACCCGTGAAGGTTGTTTTATTACCTGTATTACATTTTAGATAATCATTCTAATAATGACAATCATATTTGTATACAGAAATATAAAGTACTTTCAAATATATATCTCATTTGATTTTTACAATGCCCCTCCTTCTAGCTCTTCTCTTCAATCCTTTGTCTTCTCCCTTGTCCTCAGGGAAACATACATATACTCCCAAACCACAGATACACACACACACACACACACACACACACACACACACACACACACACACATGTCTGCACATGCCCAAACACCTTTCAGAGCCTGGTGAAAAAACCATAAATACCAAGACTCGGTAGACCTGATTTTCATGCCAATATTTCTAATCAGTTACTCTGCATTACGTTATCTTCAAAAAAGCCATGTATCCTCTTTGTGTCTGTGCTTCTTTGTTTTTAAAATAAGGGTAATAAACTCTCCCCATGAGGGGTTAAGGGGGACTGTAGTGCAAATGTAAGAATGAGATAGAGGCTATCAAGTAGAGCCACACTGTTGGAGAGGCTCTTGGATTAACTGGGTGCGGTGGTGAGAATGGGCTGTCAGCCACTCATCATCCTGGAGCAGTGGTGTTATGTAATCTGGCTCTGATCCCTGGAAATATCCCAGTCATTTGTGTGGTAAATTTGCAGTCACAGCCACCTCCTCAAAGGTAACAAAATGTATGGGCTTCCTTCAACTCCTTAGATGGTCTTATATAAATAGAAGGCCGTGTTTAAAAAAAAAACACTAAAAGGCTAAACTAAGCTTTTGAATTTCCCAAAGAATTGAGAAAAGTTGAAGAGAATTTCCGTCAGTATATCTGGAGCCATTGATTTCCTGATACCCAGTCGCACTTCTTGAAATATCACCTGCTAGTCAAACCCCCCTGAAACTGTCAGCTCTCACTGCTCTGCACTGTCACTTCAAAGGCCTTCAGCAGGCTCTGGCTTTCTCAGCTCTTAATGATCACTTCCTAGTTGTGCTTCACAGACAGTGAAACTTCTTCTCGTCACTTTTAAACTTTGTTTTATTATAGAACATTTAAAACATTCAAAATATATAAATATGTACATCAGTGATTCTTAACCAGGATCAATTTTGCTTCCCAGGGACCCTTGCAGTGTTTGGAGACATTTATTGTCACAGCTGGGTGGTGGTGGGGTGCTCCTGGCATCTAGTGGGTAGAGGCCAAGGATGCTACTAAATATCTTATAATGCACAGGACAGCCCCCTATGGCAAAGATGTAACCAGCCCAAAATGTCAATTGTGTCAAGATTGAGAAAACTGATGTAGATTAAAAGCATAGTAAAGTGAACTCCATGAGCCCACTACCCGATGTAACAACCAGAAACATCATCAGTACTGTCACATCCACTCGTGTCCCTTTCCCATCAGCCTGCCCCTCCACCAGAGGGGCTTCTACCCTGAATTTTTGTCCTTGTCGTCATCCCCTTACCCTTTTAAAAAATAATATTTCTACATTTTTGTATATTTTAAAAATATTATTTTATTTTACTTGCTTTTGAGTTTTTATAAAAATGATATTACATTGTTTTTAGTCTTCTGTGACTTGTTTTTTTTTAACTCAGTGTGTTTCTGAGATTCATCCATGTTGATCTATGTGGCTACACTTTATTTTCTGTTGATGAACATTTCAGTTATTTAGTTTGCCTTTTGTTTTATTTCTTTTTGCTATTTTGAATATACTTGGTACTTATATTTAAGGATATGTCTAGAGTACTTACTTAAGAGTAGATTTGCTGTGTCACAGCGTATATGAATGTTCAACTTCATGAAATAGTGTCAAATTGTTCTCCAAGTGGTGTAACAATTTATGCACCAGCAGTGTATCATAGTCCCTTATCCACATCCGCACTAACTTCATAAAATCAGATTTCTTAATTTTTGCTAAGTTAGTGGGTAGAATGGTAGCATGTTGTGATCAAATTTGCATTTCCCTAATTAGTAATGAGGCTGGATGTCTTTTCATGGATTATTTGCCATTTGTGTTTTTTCTCCTATGAAATACTTCTGTGTGTCTTTTGTTTATTTTCTTTTGGTCTCTATGTTTCTGTGTCTCTCCTTTTCTCTCCCTTCCTCCCTTTCTTTCTTTATTGATTTATAGGAGTTCTTATACTCTGGATACTAATCTTTTATCAGTTATGAGTGCTACAAGCAGGCTCCCCAGTTCATGGCTTATGTTTTCATATCTTTATGTTGTCTTTTTAAACAAAAGTTCTTAATTTTAATGCTGCTGACTTTATCAGTCTTTTCCTCTATGGTTAGCCCTTTTATTTCTTGTTTAAAACAATCCTTCCCTCCTTGAGGTCAAAATGATATCCAGTACATTCTTTTAAAAGTTGTAGGGCTTCCCTGGTGGCGCAGTGGTTGAGAGTCCGCCTGCCGATGTAGGGGACACGGGTTTGTGCCCCAGTCTGGGAAGATCCCGCATGCCGCAGAGCAGCTAGGCCCGTGAGCCATGGCTGCTGAGCCTGCGCGTCCGGAGCCTGTGCTTCACAACGGGAGAGGCCACAACAGTGAGAGGCCCGCGTACCGGAAAAAAAAAAAAAAAAAGTTGTAAAATTTTTCCTTTCGCTTTAAATCCTTAATACGTTGGAAATTGACTTTTTCTATGCTAACCCAGTGGTCTCACCCTAATTTCTTCAGCAATCTGTATGCCAAATCTCTCATATATCAGGTTTCTATAAATGCATAGGTCTGTTTTGAGCTCTCTACTCTGTTCTACTGGGGTCAATTTATCTGTCCCTGTACCAACATCCTACTGTATTAATTTCTATAGCATTATAATAATACTTGATATCTGCTAGGATAAGTCTCACCACTTACTTCATCTTCTTCCTCAGGAGTATCTTGCCTATTTTTCCTGTTTGATTCTCCATATAAATTTTACACTCAGTCTTTCAAGTTTCATGAAAAACCCTAGTGGTATTTTCATTGGAATTGCATTGAAATTATAGAACACTTTGAGGATAATTAACACCTTTGTAATATCCTCTTCCAATTATTAAACACGGTATAATTCTCCATCTGTTTAGCTCATTTTTAATGCCATTTAGTAAAGTTTTATAATTTCCTCTCTAAGCTCTTATATATCTAGAGCAAAGGTCCTTCCTTGTAAGTCTGTTTCTGTTGTTTATTGTTTCTTTTGTTTCTTCCATATGGTATCTTTTCTCCATGTGTGTTTTGTTGTTTTTGACAATGATATGCTCATTATCCTTGGAATTTTAATTGTGGGATTTTTTTTTTTTTGAGGGCTCAGATGAAGTGTGGTCTCTCAGAGAGGATTCACATTTGATTCTCCTAGGTACATTTTTAAAAAAAGAAATATATTATTGTATTTTACATAAGTGTTGATCTGCTACCCAGATATTGCTTTCTTAATGCCATTCCCTACTGAAAAGAACTAGGCCTTTTTGGAGAAGTAGCCAATACTGAGGCTGGGTCAGGGAAAGTATAAGATGAGCTGGGAACATCTTGTTAAGCCAGAACATTTTTTAACAAAGTGACCAAAAAATGATGGGAATATGTAAAAAAATGTGGGAAGCAGCTTGAAGAGACTCCCGCTGGCCAAAGCTGGTACCTTCTGAGCATCCTAACAGTGAGAGTAATGTAATGTATTAGACCACTGAATAACATAAGAATACATAAGTCCATACTGAAGGTAAACAGATGGATGGATGGATGGATGGATGGATGGATCAATAGATAGATAGGAAGGGAAGCTCCTTTATACAGTAGAATGCCAAATAATAACTGGAAAAGAAATGACAGAATTAGAAAATCACTATTTTGCAATATAGTAGTAATTGGTTCAAACAAGAAACATCATAGCTAAACTAGAGGAGAAGATTTGATGAGGAATAAAATATTTATTTACATAGTTTCAAAGTACCTCTCTACAAATTACTTGTTAATTACAAAAGAAAAAAATAGTAACTATAGTAGAGAGGCTTGGCAGACATCACCTTAATCAAGTGATTAGAGTTGATAATTGTTGATATTGTTGATAATGGCACTGACTGACATCGTGCGCCCCCTAATAGGACACACTGGAGAGACAGTATCATATACGTGGTTTTCCTGCAGAAAAAGAGCATAACCTGAGTCACATCATGAGGCAGCATCAGATCAACTCAGTCTAAGGAACATTCTACGATGTAACTAGACTGTACGCTTTAAAAGCGTTGTAGGGAAGGAAGAAGTTTCCTCTGTCCTCTGAGGTTCAATGGATGGGTCTGTGAAATAAACTGACAAAAGACAGATTAACAGGAGAAAAGCACACACATTTTATTTTATGTTAAAAGTTTTATGTGACACAGGGGAAGTGACTTCATGGAAAGAAGAGACAATCCCCAAAGAAACAGCTAGCCTTGGAGGCTTTTATACCATTCTTACAAAGGACAATACACTTGTAGAGAAGTAACAAGACAAAGGAAAGGGGTTTCTTTTATTATTATTATTTTATTTATTTGGCTGCGTCAGGTCTTAGTTGCAGCACACAGGATCTTCATTGCGGCGTGAGGGCTCTTCGTTGCGGTGCACGGGCTTCTCTCTAGTTGCAGCTCACGGACTCCAGATAGCATGGGTTCAGTAGTTGCAGTGTGTGGGCTCTCTAGTTGTGGCACGTGGGCTCTAGAGTGTGTGGGCTCAGTTACCCCCTGGCATGTGGGATCTTAATTTCCTGATCAGGGTACGAACCCATGTCCTCTGCATTGGAAGGCAGATTCTTAACCACTGGACCACCAGGGAAGTCCCGGAAAGGGGTTTCTGGACTCTTTAGGGGTGGTAATTGTGGAAGGTGAATATGTGTATGGAGCACCCTGGTGGTAGATAAGGGTTACTTAGCAAGGTTTGTTTACATAGATTCTTCTTGGTGCCATCTCTACATATGTTGATAAGGTTATTCTCCCCTCCTGGGATGGGAATGGGGGAATCTTCATAAGGGGATTTTATGCCCTCCTTTCAGGCAGCTAGGGAGAAGCAAAGAGCTCATCCGGTGTTTGCTTTTTCTCAGTTGCCTTCAGCTCATAACAGTTCTTATGGCAGGGTGGCATATCTTGGGGTGACATTTTCCGTTCCCCTACAGAGTCAAGGTTTTAAAAGCCAAAGAAAAGCTGAGGAAATGTTCCAGACTGAAAAGAGATATGCCAACTAAGCACAATGCATGGTCCTAGATTGGATGTTGGGGGAGATGGAGCTAAAGAACACTACTGGGACAATCAGTGGGATTTAAATATGGACTGTAGATTAGATAGTACTATTGGGATTGATGTTAAATTTCCTGATTTTGATAATTGCACTGTTGTTATGTAAGAGAATGCTTTTGTACTTAGAAAATACATGTGGAAGTATTTAAGGGTGAAGAGTCATTGTATCTGCAACTTACTCTCCACTGCTTCAGAAAAAATAAATGATAGATAGATAGAGAGATAGATAGATAATATGATAAAACCAAAGAGGCAAAATATTGGCAATTGGTGAATCTGTTTGAAGGATATAAAAGAGTTCTTTCAGGCTTCCCTGGTGGCGCAGTGGTTGAGAGTCCGCCTGCCGATGCAGGGGACACGGGTTTGTGCCCTGGTCCGGGAAGATCCCACATGCCGCGGAGCAGCTGGGCCCGTGAGCCATGGCCGCTGAGCCTGCACATCCGGAGCCTGTGCTCCGCAACGGGAGAGGCCACAGCAGTGAGAGGCCCGCGTACCGCAAAAAAAAAAAAAAAGAGTTCTTTCTACTGTTTTTTTCAAAATCAAAGGTTAGCAAAAAATTGAGAAAAATCTGGTGTTTCACCAAAGATAGTGAACTAGCAGCACTGGCTTTGTTAGAAGCACTGGCCCAGTACGTGATCAGTGTTTTCAATTATTTCCCATGTGTTCGAGAAGGGTGTGTATTCCTGAATTGTTGGGTATAGGTTTTTACATATGTTCAAAACTTCAAGGTTGTTAATTGTGTTATTCACATTGTCTTTATATAATTTTTGTCTGCTTAAGCTATCAGGGAAAGATGTATTGAAGTTGTTTGATATATTGTTGATTTGTCAACAATGAACAATTCTATTCATTTTTGCTTTATATACTTTGAAGCTATTTTCATTAAGTGCAAATAAATTTAAAACTGTTCATCATTCCTTCATGCACTTTAAATCTTACTTTTGGAATAATTTTCCTTTCTTTGGATATAAATCTTTTAGAACTTTCTTTAGTGTGGGCCTGTTGGTGGCAAACTCTGCTTTTGTTTCTTAAGGTAAACTCTCATTGTTGAAAGGTAGTCATGCTAAGGTTTTAATTGTAGATTGACAGTTATTTTCTCTCAGAACTTTGGAGATACCATTTCCCCAGCTTTGTCTTCCGTTGCTGCTCTTGTGAAGATTGCTCTTAGCCTAATTGTAGAGAAGTTTACTTTTGGCCTTCTTGTCTTTCCCTTTTTGCATGTGATCTCCCATTTTCTCTGGACGTTTTGAAGGATTTTTCCTTTGCCTTTGTTACTATGCAGTTTTCACTATAAGGTGTCTAGCGTGGACTTTTTTATTTACTCACCCTGCTTGTTGCATATTGTGCTTCTTCCAATGATGAATTCATGCTTTTCATCAGCCATTTTCTTTTTGAGTGTTGCCTCTATTCCATTCTCTCTTTCTGGAGCTCCAATGAAAGATTATTAGACTATGTCTTTCTATCATCCATGGTTCTTATCCTCTCTTTCATATTTTCAGTCTCCTTGACTTTCTGTGCTGCATTTGGATAATTTCTTCAGCTCATGTACTACTTCTTTAAATCTCTTTTAAACTATGTATCCCTTACTTTTTACTACATATACAAAAACATATGTTATTCCATTGATGAATAATGATGACACAGAATAAAAATACAGTTGTAAGTTAAAGTTATTGCCATTACTCCTATTGATTTCATTATTGTTGTTTGTCCAGTAAAACTCAAAAAGTAATGTAGAAATAGAATAATAGGCATTTTCCACAGTTTACTATATTTGTTCACTCTCTATGTAACTGTTAGATATTGGGTGTTTACCCTGGGATTCCTCTTCCCCATTTTTTTTTCTTTTCAGAGTGATAAGAGGGAAATGGGCAGGGAAAAGATTACAACAGAAGAAAAGGGGAAAAAATCCTATTTTGCTAGGCATGCAACCCTGTAGGGTACAAACTGAATGCCTTTGTAGGAGGCAGGTGACAGTGGGTGAGCATTAGAGCCTTTCTCTTAATGAAACTAATTATAACACGTAGTGCAAGAGCCTCTCATTCACAGTAAACCGTGGGGAACAGGAGAGTCCGTGGGAAGCCCAAAGCAAACAGTTAGATTATGGAAAATATACAAGTAAGACATATTGGCTATTCCCAGCACTTACAACCAGCATCCTCTAATCTCCCAACATCTTTTCTTCTCTTTCTGCCACTTTTTCAGACCTTAAAAGATTCCATTAGCAGCTTCAGTGAAGAGAAAAACTCAGTGTTTTAGGATGATTATACTGTTTTTGGTTTTGTTTTTACTTTTTTGTATTGTGTTAAAATATATATAACATAAAAATTACCATTTCAACTATTTTCAAATGTACATTTCAGTGGCATCAAGTACAGCCATCACCACTATCCATCTCCAGAACTTTTCATCATCCCAAAATGAATCCCTGTACCCATTAAACAATCACTCCCTGTCACTCCCTCCCCTCAGTCCCTAGCAACCACTATTCTACTTCCTGTCTCTATGAATTTGACCATGCTAGAACCTCACATAAGTGGAATCATACAATATTTATCCTTCCATGTCTGGCTTATTTCACTTAGCATAATGTTTTCTAGGTTCATCCATGTTGTAGTAAACTGGGATTTATTTTTTTTTTAACATCTTTATTGGAGTATAATTGCTTTACAATGGTGTGTTAGTTTCTGCTTTATAACAAAGTGAAGCAGCTATACATATACATATATCCCCAAATCTCCTCCCTCTTGCATCTCCCTCCCACCCTCCCCATTCCACCCCTCTAGGTGGTCACAAAGCACCAAGCTGATTTGTGCTATGCGGCTGCTTCCCACTAGCTATCTATTTTACATTTGGTAGTATATATATGTCCATGCCACTCTCTCACTTCATCTCAGTTTGCCCTTCCCCCTCCCCGTGTCCTCAAGTCCATTCTCTACGTCTGTGTCTTTATTCCTGTCCTGCCCCTAGGTTCTTCAGAACCATGTAAACTGGGTTTTAAAGAAGGATTTATTTTGGTAGACAAGTCCTCTATTCAAAACTAACTGCAGGCAGCTGCTGGATTTAGGACTATGGAAAGTTGTCACTGCCTGAGAGATTCTTTATGGTCAGATTTCTTGCTGCAAACTTCCAAATATAAAGAGTGGCCCAGGGAAAGCAAATGGAAATATCGTGTCACTGCCATATATCATGCTGTTCTGAATTAATGTCAATAGTGAAAAATGAAATACTGATTCACTTCTCCCAAAAATGTTCTTATGTACTCCTTGCACCTCCCCAAACCTAAAACTCCTGAGATGGTTTATTTCTCCAGAGATTGCCTAAGGAATTTGAGGAATCTTTTTCTTTCTTATGGAAGAATTTGTTCATGCTCAGAATAGAGAAAAGACTAGGAAGAGAGCCAGAAAAAGCAGAAAATATGTAAGCTGTCTCGTCTAACTTGACTGGAGAACCACAGTTGGAGCAATAAAATGACCCATTGCATCTCTCCCTTCTGGAAGGGTTCACTCTTTGATATCACCAGGTCTTTTTTTCTCCTGCATGTGAAGTTCCACTTCATCTACATGAGCTGCCCCAAGGGTATCTCCACAGAGCAGAAATCCTCTGAGAAGCCTAAAGATATGTAGGGTAAGAAGAGCCACAGGAATGAAGATTTAAGAACAAAACAGAGGAATAAAAGGAAATAGGAGCTGGTTCTCTATCTAGACCTGAATGTTCAGATTATTTAAAATGTTTGCTTTAAGGCTAGTCTGGGGTGGGCAAAATAGATGATAGCCACACAACTTGTTTAAGAAGCAAATAAAAAATATGAAAGCCACACTACTTGTTTACAAAGCAAATGAAAAAAAACAGTTCTGAAGAATAAATGAAAAAAATAGGAAGATGAATCAGATAGTTTTTGAAGAACAGTGCTTACCTGAAAAATATCTTTCCTTCTCAGACTTAAGGTGAACAGCCTTATTTTCTTACCAGTGCACTGATATTTATGATACGGATATGCTAGGTCCTGAAATACAATTGATTTAGGAATTTTGTTTGTCTTGTCAGTGTTCTAAGTGCATTGCACATGTGCGCGCACACACACACACACACACACACACTATATATATATATGTATATATATATATATATATATATATAAAACCTTAGACTCCAGATTGTTAGGTGAGAAAGGTTTTGACCTGCCCCAAGTGAAGCTTAAAAAGAAAGACTCAAGAGAATGCCTATATGGCACCAACCATACAAATGCAAATACAAATGGGAATTTCAACCAAATATTGGCATTTTATTTCTTAGTGCAAATCTCTTGTGTTAGACTGCAGTACTTGCACAGTGGCCCTAAAGTCCAGCTTTCTCCAATATGTTTACACCGTTGTGTACACTGTCCTAGTGGTACAGAAGGTAAAGGGCACTAAGCAACTGTGTAACGAAAGGGGCTTCCTTCTCGGCTCCCCACAGCCACCAGTATGAAAGGACATTAAAAAGGCAACAAGCTTTTTCTAAGCCATGAAAGCCTTTTGAGGGGAGAGAAAAAAGTGAACTACAGGCTTAAACCTAGCAATGACTATGATTTGAACCTTGTTTAAAATGCCCGCAGGCCTTCTGGTGATTTGTGAGCCCCTGGGTTTCTGGAAGGTGTTAGGGTACTGGATAGAGGGTTGGTTTAAGTCTTCAAAAGCTGTTACATTTCCATTTCTATTTTGTGTCAGTTAATAAACAATTACATGTTTCATACACACAGATAAATAAACAGGTGTGTGTGTGCGTGGGTGTGTGTGTGTTTTGCTTCAAAATGAAATGATTTGAGACCTTTCAAGTATGCATAGACAAGGCATGAGGGGAGGTGGATGGAGACCGTTTGACGGTATTCACCACCTCAGTTTTTCAGCTGGCTTATCTCACTGTTGACCATTGCTAGCAACCAGGATGTTTTTTAACCATTTGACAGTTTCCTATTACTTTTATTATTCTCCATGTATTGTTTCATTTTTACCTTTTATATCTGTTGCTTTAAAGGCAAGAAGCAAAAAGACCATGGATATTTAAAAACAAGCTAGTAAGCAGCCTTAAAATGATAATAATTCTAAAAATTCACCTCAAGATACTGTGCACCAGATTCTTAAGCTATATTTGCCTGATCAAAATTCTTTTCTTTTTTCTTTTTTTGGCCGTGCTGGCTTATGGGATCTTAGTTCCCCCACCAGGGGTTGAAGCCGGGCCCCAGCAGTGGAAGCTCCGAGTCCTAACCACTGGACCTCCAGGGAATTCCCAGAATTCTTATGTCACATATCAAGATGTCTCTTGTACATGAAAGATCAGTAAAAAGAAAATATCGTGGCCATTTAATCTAAATTAGCTTTTTAACAACTAGGGATAAAGACAACCTGTTGTTTGAGGAAAAAAACCAAAAACCTACCTGCAAAACTTAGTCTGATACCTCTTATTTATATGTATACAAAATTCTAAGAATTAGCTAATTGATTATTTTACATGCAAACCAAATATTAGGTCATGAAAATAGTTTTTGTGTCTTTTGAGGTGATAAGATACAGTTAAATGTCAGTCTTTCTTTTAATATATATTCTCTCCCCAAACCAGACACAAGATAAAAATTATTCTTAAACTTGTTTATCAAGAAATCTGCTTTCTCCTACACAAAGTAAGTTAAATAGCATGTGTCTACAGTCAGATGGAAAAAGTAAAAATTTGTCATATGTAATAAATACGTATGAATAATATTAAAGACCATTTTAAAATGAACTTCATAATAAATCTTTAATAATATGATGATCTATAATAAAATATTTTACTGAGGGCTTCCCTGGTGGCTCAGTGGTTAAGAATCCGCCTGCCAATGCAGGGCACATGGGTTCGAGCCCTGGTCCGGGAAGATCCCACATGCCGTGGAGCAACTAAGCCCGTGCGCCACAACCACTGAGCCTGCGCTCTAGAGCCCGCGAGCCACAACTACTGAGCCCGTGTGCCGCAACTACTGAAGCCCACGCGCCTAGAGCCCGTGCTCTGCAATAAGAGAAGCCACCGCAATGAGAAGCCCGCGCACCGCAACGAAGAGTAGCCCCTGCTCACCGCAATTAGAGAAAGCCCACGCAGCAATGAAGACCCAACACAGCCAAAAAAAAAAAAAGAAAATGTTTTACTGAAATTTTCTTCTTTATCATGCCACAGCAAAACGTCTAGACGATTAAGGGAGTTTGCGAGATTATGTGTTATGGTGAAAGGGATTTGGCATCAAAACTCGGGAAGTATTAGACCATGGGGATAATCTCTGTAATCAGTCACCTGAAGCATTCTCAAAAGACTTGTGAGAGTTGGGACTTCCCTGGTGGCACAGTGGTTAAGAATCTGCCTGCCAATGCAGGGGACAGGGGCTCAAGACCTGGTCTGGGAAGATCCCACATGCCGCGGAGCAGCTAAGCTCGTGCGTCACAACTACTGAGCCAGCACTGTAGAGCCCATGAGCC
Source organism: Neophocaena asiaeorientalis asiaeorientalis (assembly GCF_003031525.2). NCBI lineage: Eukaryota > Metazoa > Chordata > Mammalia > Artiodactyla > Phocoenidae > Neophocaena > Neophocaena asiaeorientalis. The sequence continues at coordinate 4,021,955 of NW_020174551.1, forward strand.
ACAACTACTGAGCCCACGTGCCACAGCTACTGAAGCCCCCATGCCTAGAGCCCGTGCTCTGAAACAAAAGAAGCCACCTCAATGAGAAGCACGTGCACCACAACGAAGAGTAGCCCCTGCTCGCTGCAACTAGAGAAAGCCAGCGTGCAGCAACGAAGACCCAACGCAGCCAAAACTAAATAAATAAAGATTTGTAAGAGTAAAAGTGTGCATTATTAGCAAAATAAATCTTACTTCTTACTCTTCCTGAGGAATTATCCTCCAGTTTGACTAAGTAGGAAAGAAAATTTATATTTCTCCCTATTTAATCTATTTTAAGTTGCACATTCTCTGTTAAATCAGGATGCATCTTAAAATCAGTAGCATCTTACAGTAGCCGTCAGCCATGCTTCAGTTATGACTGTAGTTACCATTGTACATGTGTGGACATCAAACATGGCAGCATCAAAACTTGCAGAATGGGTGTCAGTAACTTGGAAGACAGGAGAACTCTTTTTTTTTTTTCTTGTTAACCCCTAGGAACCAAATGGTTGTGGAGAAGGTGTGAATCAGACATGTTTAGCAACATTCTTTAAGCTGGAGTCAAAAGTTGGCTAACACGTAACTGCAAGGTCAGCTTAGGAGCCCCAGCACCAATGACTCTTGGTTGTTTTATGGCTTATTCTAAGAAATGCTGTATCATCAAACTCCTGACGATACCGTCAAAGGACGATACCATGGATAAACACAGACATCAAAGAGTCTGAGTTAAATGCTGAATGTCAAAAAGTTTGATGAGTACCGAAACCAATTTCTTCCACTTAATATTCCATTTTTTTTGCATGTACAAGTATGATATATGGTGAAATAATCTGTCTAATTAAATTTGTAACAGCCCTTTCAATGAATATGAAGGAAACATTCTGATCATCACAGTTTAACTTGTGGGGTTTTTTGTTTGTTTTTCTTTGGGTTTCTTAAAAGTACATACAATAATGATGCTTCTTACAATGATAGCATCTTAGTTTCAGTGAAAGAGGGTATTCAGTTTGGAGATTCAGTACTTTCTCCTCCTCTCAGAAGATAGATTATTAATGAGCTTGAATGAACTCAAATGCTTGCTTTCTATACTGTGTTCCTAAATGCCCGTTGCGTTCCATTTTAACAAAAAGCTGCAGGCTGTTTTTATTTTTGTTTAACATAGGGACTTTTTCTGCCAAGACTTTTCATACTATGTGGCCCCTATCTAATTGTCCTCAGAGTATTTCTTGGGAGGTGAAATGCTAGCAGTTCAGTTTTGCACGTATGGGTTCCTTGAAAGCATTGGGTTGACTCTTATTTCTTTGTTAGGGGTGCAGGCTGCATCTTTATTGAAATGTTCCAGGGTCAACCCTTGTTTCCTGGGGTTTCCAACATCCTTGAACAGCTGGAGAAGATCTGGGAGGTAAGAGAAGAATTCCTCTTAGGAAGAAAAAAAATATATGCATTACAAACTTTGAACCAAATTTTCCTTAGAGACAAATGAAGCAGTCCATCTGCTTTGAGAGAGTAAGCCATATTTTAAGGGTTGTGGAAACTGTGGTATTTGCCAGGGGCATAAGCACCTTGGGAATGAGTGGTCAGGACCCCGCCCCCCCGCCCCCGCTCTCCCGTGGCAGCCCATGAATCCACTTGCTTCCGGTGATTATTGTCTCAACCTCCCAGGGTAGTTTCTGCCATTACTAGTTAAACACATCCCTGCCCTGCCACCCCCAGCTCTAAGTCTACACTATATTTGGCCCTGGATCTTTGTCAACTGAAGACAAGGCACTGAATTTTCATAGAACCCTGATAAAACAAAGGCTTCCTGTGTTAGTGTGAGAGAAGAATGCCATGTATCATGCTCCTCCAAAACCAGATCCCTAAGGTAACCGGGTGCTTTTGTGTGTGTGCTTCCATTTCTCTATTCATGATTTATCCCTCCCTCATTTGCACCATTATGTACTTCATTTTTATGTCCCTGGTAGCTTATATGCCATGTGCTATAGTCATTTATATATTGCTGTCTTTTTTTTTGATGATTTTTAAATTGTGGTTAAATATATATAGCATAAAATTTACCATTCTAACCATTTTTAAGGATACAATTCAGAGCATTAAATGCATTCATATTGCCATGGAACCATCACCACCGTCCATTTCCCAAACTTTTTCATCATCCCAAACAGAAGCTCTGTATCCACGTAGCCAGCTCCCCATTTTCCCTGCCCCCAGCCCCTGGTAACCTCTCATCAACCTTCCGTCTCCATGAATTTGCCCATTCTAGGTTTTCATATAAGTAGAATCTTAACAGGATTTGTCCTTTGTGCTTGGCTTATTTCACTTAGTGTAATGTTTTCAAGATCCATCCATACTGTAGCATGTGTCAAGTGCTTTAAACTGGGGTGGGGGGAGGGTATCACTTGTATCCTGGATTCTGCTCCCTTTCAAGTTTGCTTGCTTCAAGCAAGCATCTAGAGCATACTTGCTAACAGCTTCCCAATCGGGTATCTTGGGAAATACTGCAGAGTAGGATTTTTGTGTGCAGATGAGGAAACTTGTCTTTTCTCAAACTTCTTTATGATTTTGATTCAGTGGCCCCAAATATTTTGCCTTTCCAGGAATGGTATAAAAGTTTCATTTTCGAATTGTGTCTCCACTGTGGAGTCCTTCATTTATTTAAAAAAAAAAGCTGAGTTTATCTTTAATACACACATGAAGGTGAGGAAAATCCTCAGGGAACATTTAGGAAAAGGGAAGAGCTAGTTGCTAGTGTCTGCAGGGTCAATGGCTCACCTTTATGAAGATATTCTGTGCAAACCAGTCTAAGGCTACAGATTCATGACCCAGAAAACATTGTGCTTTGTGAATGTCAAAATAAAGTAAAATGTCCTTTGTGAAATTAAGACATTTTATAGAGATTAATCACTGCCATTAAGCTTTCTTTTGGAAACATTGGGGATACTATGGAGGAACATAGGAAAAATTGGGATGCATTCACAAACTAAAAAAAAAACATTTTTCAAGCCAAAAGTTGTTTTTTTTCCTCAAAACTACCCTGCAAGACCAAGAACTGCTACCTTCAAAAAGTATCATTGGATGATATCATCATCTAAACTGGAGGCAGCCTAATGTAATTAATGGCTTTAGAGTCGAAGACCAGCATTTGAATTCCAGCCACTTTTTAGTGAGACGAACGTGTACAAGTTATGTAGTCCCTCTGAACTCCAGTTTCCTCACTTGTTTATGGGGCTAGCGATAATGACTTTCTAACCTTTCTGTGAGAATTTCATAAGATCAAATGCATCACAAGCCCCATGTGCCATTAGTGATCGATAAATGTTTGCTTTCTCTCTCATAGAAATTATTTTCATAGAGATGTTTCAATGACCAAACCGTTAACAGGCATTTCCTAATATTTCACCTAATTGTTCTGTTCTCCCGCTTAATATTACTTCTTGTCCACATTAGAGGAAGCTCAGCTAGCACTGCCTAGACCAGACCCTGCAGTGATCTTTTACACATTTGAAAAGTTTTTCCTAGCCATTAAATGAGGACACAATATTTATTGGACACTCATTGTCTTATAAGATGTTACAAGGCGTGGAAAAATGGAAAGAATAGGAAAAATACATGATCTATGCTTTCACCTGTTGTTCAGTCTGGGTGGGGTGATGGGTGGAATATAAGTAAATATATGTAAAACAAACATAACCTATGTATAGATGCAAAAAGATGTATGTATATATAGATAGTTAATAAAAATTATAATAGCTAAATTATAATAATATATAACTTATAAATTTATAAATATAAATTATAAAAGAGCTAAGGTATGCTATTAGGATATTTGAAGAGTTATATACAAACTGATTTTTTTACATTACTTCCTATTTTTAAATGATTGTTTTCTTAAAAGCAATCATTTTACAGTTCTTTGCATTTAGCATAGCACTTAGAAATCATGGGACAGAAAGAATGAGTTAGACGTTTCCCAGGACCTGATGGCTCTCTAGTTATTAGTTCAAGTTTCCGGGACTGGTCTTGGTGGCTGACGCTGGCCATCTGAAGATGTTTTACGTAATTCAGTAAGTGAAAATTTTGGACTTGTATCTGGACATAAAGTACCAAAACATGAGTGATGCAGCCAAAACAAATGTGTCTTAACAAATGGGTCCAACAGGTCCTGCCCAGGAAGCCATGTTCACGTCTACCATTATTCTTATCACACTGCAATAAATCAGAAGGACTTTATTTTGACATTTATGACAACTCATTACAAATATAAAACAAGTAAACACATTAGAAATAACACTGGCTTGGTGTTAGTAGACATGAATTCTGAACCCAGCCCTAACTTCAGGTTAGGTGGTAACGCAAGTCTCATAATTTATCTCCCTGGGTCTCTAGCATCTTAAAGTATATTTGATTTTCTGACTCCATGAACTTGTGACCTCTTTGAACAAAGTGTTAAGAGAATATTGTAGCTTCTATCTTTTTTTTTTTTTTTTTTTTTTTTTGCGGTACACGGGCCTCTCACTGTTGTGGCCTCTCCCGTTGCGGAGCACAGGCTCCGGACGCGCAGGCTCAGCGGCCATGGCTCATGGGCCCAGCCGCTCCGCGACATGTGGGATCTTCCCGGACCGGGGCACAAACCCATGTCCCCTGCATCGGCAGGCGGACTCTCAACCACTGTGCCACCAGGGAAGCCCAAGGCCACAGTTTTGTTACCACACATCTGTAGTTCCGTGCTCTGAGGACAAAGAGAGAACCACATTCAGCAGTGTGTTATCTCTTACATTACTACATCCCAAGCAGCTTGGAAATTCAAACATTACAAATGGCTCCTGAGTTGTGTTTTACTAAAGGTGGTCTATTTCGGGTTCTATGATACTTGATGTAGGAATTGCTTCTTTGAAAGCAATGGTCTAGTCTACATCTCCCAACCTCTAATCACAACTTTTCTTTACATTTATTCTGAGATCTCACACTTAGGAATAAAGACATAATAATAAGTCCTGAATTTTTATTTTACCATCTTTCTGAAATGCCTCCGTGTGTGTGTGTGTGTTTACATCTGAATGGCTGTCATCAATTTTTAATCAATTTTTTAGAAATCTAATTCTTTCAATAAGTACTTTTAGCAAATAATACCAGATGTGGTTCTAAAATCAGAATAAAATAAATGATGCAGACTTTAAAGCCATTAATCAAAATGCCTTCAGTTTCCATTCCAACAAAGGCAGAAAACAGCCCTTGCAGCCCACTGTGGTTTCAAACACAGCACTCACTAGCTGCCTTTTAAGAGCCTTCAGGGAGGGAGTAAATCAACAATTTTTGGTTTTCAGTTTCCCGGTCAGTGAAGCGGAGATTGAGTACAAGTGAAAATGAATTCAATAACTTTCAAATAAAAACTGAGCATCAAATTTCCAAATAAAGGATATTGAATTTTTGTTTAAACTTTTAAAATCTCAGGCTTAAAGCTTTTAGCACAATATTCCAGAATTGTTGGTACCCATTTTGTTGGCTTTAATTACACAATAATACAAAGTAACCAACAATTCTGGTAACTTTCACCTTAGTGAAAATATGGATATGGTCGTTATTTATTTCCTTTATCGCTTTCTCTTCATTATATTTACTTTCTTTCATTGTGCTTTGCCAGGCAACAGAAGACGTAGGGGTACATGTGAATCATCCCACCCACTTGTTTACATGCACATCTGTGCAAATACATAAAATGGTAGGTTAACAAAGAAGAATTAGCTTCCCGTCCTCTGGCCCTCTCCCACAAAAGAAGAATTAGTCCAGTTGGTTTTTCAAAATGGATTCCAGGATTCTTAGTGTTCCCTCCGGCTCAGGGTGGCTGCTAGGAAAAGCCTGTAATCCTCTCAGTAGCTTTTCAGTTTGTTTAGGGAATGGATCAAAGAAAGAAGCTTCTACTGGGTGGCTTAATTTTTTTATTATGGGAGGGAAAATGGCGCTTCAGTGTCTTTTGTTTGAGGACAAGCTTAACAGACACCAAAGAGTGTACTTCTCGGCTAGAGTCCTGGTCAGCAAGCTGGTAAATATTAAGAGCCTTCTGGATTCCTCATTGATTATTGTCAGTCATTGTTGGGCAGTTGACTTCCTGCCATAACAATTGGGCCAGCATCTGTATCCAGCATTTTACAAATGGATTCACTAGGCTTTTTCTATGAGAGATGCTTCTATAAAGACTTGTACTGAGATATGCTTCTAAGAAGAGTTATATTGTAGCGGTGTATGAAAACTACTAGTGTTTTATTAATATTTCACAAAAACAATATTATTCTGGCTCCTAGATATAACTGACATTGGGCTTTTATGACTGTCTTAAAAGAATGGTAAGATTTTGCCTACAAGGGAACTCACAGTAACAGCACCATCTAAAATCTGAAGTGTTTGTCTTTATACTCCAAAAGACTTTTCATAGTAATTAAAAACTAAAGCTTCAATTTGGTAATCCAAAGCACACGTGAGCTCTTTTTCAAGTGATGTTGTTAATGTTACTATCCACCAGTTAAAAACCAAGTACCATATTCCAAGCTGCTGGGCCACAGAGAAAACAAGCAGATGAGATGAATTTGGTAGAAAAGACTAGAGTTAGGTTTGGGATCATTTTTAGCCAACATTCCACTGCTTAAAGGTCAGTAATCTGAATCCTTTTTAATTTGAGCACATCGGGGAACAGCTGAATGCCCATGCTGAGGCATAATTTAAACTGTCAAGTGTCTCCTGTTGAGACATATATATATAAATACAGTCATCTGATGTAAGGCAAAGGGACACTTTATCACTCCTGGCTTTTTCTATTCCTAACTCCCAATGCAGCATCCTAATGTATGGTGATCATGCAGTACAGAAGACATAGCTCGTTTTACTGTGCTTCACCTTATAGCACTTTGCAGACATTGCTTTTTTTTTTTTTTTAACAAATTGAAGGTTTGTGGCAACCCTGCGCTGTCAGATGATGGTTAGCAATTTTTAGTGAGGAAACATTTTTAAATTAAGATATGTACATTGGTTTTTTAAATTAAGGTATGTGCATTGCTCTGTTACGCACTTAATAGACCATAGTATAGTGTAAACATAACTTTTATATGCATCAGGAAACCGAAAATTTGTGTGACTCACTTTACTACAATATTAACTTTATTTGTAGTACCAAACCCATAATATCCCAAGGTAGGTCTGTAGATATTTGGGGATGAGAATATGACTTTAAGCAAGGTCATATGATCTGTATTAGTCAGAGATCTCCAGAGAAACAAAACCAATAGGAGACATGTATGTATTTGTGTGTATGTGTATGTGTGTGTGTGTACGTATGTGTGTGTATCTCTTGTGATTCATTATGGGAATTGGCTCATGTGATTTCATGGAGGCTGAGATATGTCCTCTGCAAGCTGGAGAACCAGGAAAGCTGGTGGTATAATTCAGTCTAAGGGGACCACTAGTTTAAGTCCCAGAATCTGAAGGCCAGAGAACTAGGAGCTCCAATGTCCAAAGGCAAGAGAAGACAATGTCCCAGCTCAAGAAGAAAGAGAGAAAATTTGCTCTTCCTCCACCTTTTTGTTCTATTCAGGTCCTCTACCAATTGGATGATGCCACCCTCGTTGGTGAGGGCCAATCTCTTTATTCAGTCTACTGATTCAATTACTAATCTCTTCCAGAAACACCCTCACAGACACCCCAGACATAATGTTTTACCGGCTATCTTGGGCATCCTTTAGCCCAGTCATGTTGACACATAGGACCATAGAAATACACTGCAGTTTTGCCCATGAAACTGCAAATGTTGGAAACACTGAAGTTTCTTTCTTTAACACATCAGCTGGCATAATGTGACATACATTCATTTCTTCCCTCTTCCTCCCTGATGTGTCCTTCATACCTGCTCCATCCACCTCATCTCCCCCTCATCTTTCTTTGTCTTTCTTTGGCTTTATATAGGTGTTGGGAGTCCCTACAGAGGATAACTGGCCTGGAGTTTCCAAGCTACCTAACTACAATCCAGGTAATATTGACTTGAGCCTCCGAAAGCTCTGAGAATTAGCAGTGTGAGAGCACTGGCCCCACAAACAGAGTGTCCCTCTTTAATTGTTAACAGTGTAGATAGCTCTAGACAGATTTTTAGACTCATATTCCCTGACTAATCTTTTTATGAGGAGGACGTCATTGAAATAGTAGTTGAGATTAGATCAGTTCTCCAACTCTGTAAAACACAAGTAACAAGCTGAATAACAATCTGGAATGACTGTTACTGTGGACTCCACAACCATTTCCAAATACCCAATGGCTTAAAAGGACAACTCAAAAGATGGTCTCATTTTTGAGCCCAGTGACTATCATTGAGTTTATTTGCTAGGTTATTGTATCTCGTAAAGTATAAAAAGAAAGCTAATACAATAGTGGGGAAATAAAGGCTCACTGGGCCTAGAACAGGCCAGGTGACATGTCTCTAGATTGTATCAGAGTTCATCCATTGTCTCCAAACCTAACACTTGGTTATTTTCTGTCACACATTTCGTCCTCCAATACTGGCTCCTGGGGGTGGAAGTGTTGCCATGGGGGATGTCTTTGAGAAATGGTCCCAAGAGCATGCCAGAGAGGTCAGATTACCCAGTTGTCACTTTAAGGACATTGAGACAGAAGAGAGGAGGCAAGCAATGAGCTATAGGATGAAGGACCATATCAGAGGTTGAGAAGCAAGTAATGGCCATACCAGAGCTGGACTCTTGCAGGAAGGATTAAAGGGGAGGTAAATAGGTACAAATTAGGGAGAATGTGGCCCAAGTCTGATTTTCCAGGTCTCTATATTATTCCACTGTCCCATAACTAAAAATGGAATTTCCCCAAGTTGTTGTCATTACTAACTTTGGTATGAGGTTATCCTGGAAGGGTTTTTTGAGAGCAAGAAATTGTAAGGAGATTTCAAAGACAATTAAAATGGAAAACATGGGCTTCCCTGGTGGCACAGTGGTTGAGAGTCCGCCCTGTGCTCCGCAACGGGAGAGGCCACAGCAGTGAGAGGCCGGCGTACCAAAAAAAAAAAAAAAAAAAAAAAGGAAAACAAAAGACATAGGAGGATGGGAATTTTTTACTTTTTTCTCCAGCATCTAATAGTTTTGCTCAAACAGCTATACATAGGGTTCAGGCATCTTGAACTGACCAGGATTGTGGAAAACCTATACCAGCTAAAGACCAACTGTAAAGTCATTTCAGCTGCTTTGTGAATGACCTGTATGCATTGCTAAACGCTGTTCAGATCATTTCCAAATAGTTTATCATTTCTAATGATTTTGCTTGAGTTTACTACTTGAGAAAAATGCCACCCTCTCGCCACAGGGCTTGGAATAACGCCTTTTCCCTTTCACTCTCTGAGTGAAATGGGACCCCTCAGCTTCCTAACATGGACGCAAGCAGAAGTTTAGGGTCACAGATGGGTTGTAGAAAACAATTTGGATGATCTCAATACAAAGCTGCCATGGTGAGCATATGCTGTTCCCCCAAACTTGAAATGTTTGGGTTTCAGGTTGATTCAGGCAATAAATAGTGATCCTTGATGAGAACAATAATGATAGAAACTTGTCCAAAATGCTTCCCTGCCAGGTTCTGTACTAAATAAGATAACTGGGTTCCAATAAAACATTGAGAAATATGTTGCATTTTTTATTTTGCTGTCATTTCAAAGTAATATACAATTTTTTATTTATGAAGAGAATTCTCCAGGCCCAACATCAATAGGTTTCATACTTTGCATTGTTTTTCTAGTAAGGATTCAATTTAATTCAAATAAGTCAAAAATTTCTGAGCACCTACTATCTGCCAGGCACTGTGTAATGTGCTGGGTTTGCATAGATGAATTCGGCACATTCATGGACCTCTAAGAGGTTGTGTTTGTATTCATTCATCCACACTCTTTCACCAGCTCTCCTTATGGGGGTGTGTGTGTGCTCATTTGTGAGCCCCACTTCCATGGGCTTGGGCAGTGTATAGCTGTGGGCCAGGCTAGGCTTACGAAAGGAAGGGCGTTGTAACCTTAGTCACAGCCAAGATGTCTCAACTTTTACTTGTAAATCTTAAAAGTCCAGCATATCTTGGGCATGGGGTCAGTACTATTGATAACTCAATCACAAGGACTATGTTTTAAAACAGCCACCCACATCCGTGTTCCGGGAACATCCCCTTATATGAATTAAGAAGTCCCTTCAGGCCACCTCCCACCCACCCCCATCCCTGAGCTGTTGCTGCTGCTTCCAGGGACTTGAGCTCCAGTGATTAAGGGACCAGAAGAGGGGAAGGGAGCCAGTAAAATGTCACAGAGGAGAACTGTTAACGCCATTCTTGATGACATTTTCATTCCTCTCCTTTTCACTCTAAGAGCCCCCAAACTTTGAATTCAGCTGCACATCAACTTTGAGGGAGCTGGAGAGCTCAGAACTTAGAGAACCATCCGGTGGCCACCTGTGCCCACGCTGCCCTCACCAGGTCTTGTCTCAACTATGTATGAACAACACAGTTTCTGTTTGTACAGGTTTTAAAAAAACACCTGGTGCTGACCCCGCTGGACAGGTTTCTCTGACCAGTTACCTGTTTTCTTGGGGCGCTGATGAGCAGGGCTGTAAGTTTTCTCACCAGAAATTCAGACTCCTGTGCTTGATTAAATCTGGGTGAGGGAAGAAAGGTATATAATTTTAGACACTGGTCTGGTCTTTCTTTTTCTTTCTTTCTTTCTTTCTCCTTCCTTCCTTCCTTCCTTCCTTCCTTCCTTCCTTCCTTCCTTCCTTCCTTCCTTCTTTCCTTATCTCCCCCAGCCCCACCCCCTGCTTTAAGCAAGCTGGCTGAGAACTCTTGTGTCTTCCACTTCAAAGGGCCAGTTGTCTTATTTTGATGTGGGCAGATTGAGAAGTAGGCTTTGAAAAGTAGGCTTTTTTTTGTTTAATCTTTTCTCCTGGGATAGCTTTCAGAGCAATATATCCAAGTGTCAGTGAGGGGTTCTGACGAGCACGGACTCCCAGACTCTCAGCAGGATCATTCTCTAACAGAAATATAAAAGTACCTTCCTTCCTTCCTTCCTTCCTTCCTTCCTTCCTTCTTTCCTTATCTCCCCCAGCCCCACCCCCTGCTTTAAGCAAGCTGGCTGAGAACTCTTGTGTCTTCCACTTCAAAGGGCCAGTTGTCTTATTTTGATGTGGGCAGATTGAGAAGTAGGCTTTGAAAAGTAGGCTTTTTTTTGTTTAATCTTTTCTCCTGGGATAGCTTTCAGAGCAATATATCCAAGTGTCAGTGAGGGGTTCTGACGAGCACGGACTCCCAGACTCTCAGCAGGATCATTCTCTAACAGAAATATAAAAGTGAAATATTAAAAACCCTGGAACGTGAGCTCCATCTGTAGAGTAGCCAGTGTCTTGCCTTGCTTGAACCATGGGAAAAAAAGATCTCCTTGAAAAAAGAGGGAAGAGAAAAAAAGTGCTTTGAGTAAGAGGTTTACAGGTTTAGTAGAGCATAGTAACATCCCCTCAAAGAAGTGGGTGTTGCTCTGTGACCCCCCAAAACGCTCCTCCTTTGACTCAGCCGCCAGAACACTCACCCTCCCTGGCAACACACCCCCTTTTCACATGCTAACTGAGGCGCCTGTGATTGGCTGAACAATAAACTGGTCACACTTGCTAAAGGCCTGCCATCTTGCACACAATTAGCCAAGACACATTCATCAAACTGGCGGAACAGGGTCTGTGCTGGCCTCCTGCAGCGGGGGAGGGGAGCAGTTCGGTGATCCTTGGTGAGAGTGCACAGGAAGCAATAATAAAGAAGGCATGCTGGAGGGGATTCTACTATCAGAAAGTCTAAAAAGGTTAAAGCCCCAACTGATGCCATATCTGGGATGCACTGTGTTTGTGACACAGAGGATCCCAGAATCTTAGAGCAAACTGGATATTGGTCTTGACTGAAATCTGCTGATACATGACAGTAGTGTGAATTTAAAGGGTGGACCCCTATAGACATTTTTACAAAGCTCTCTCAGCCCTCTTGGCTTCCCCTCCCGCTCCCAAGAAAATGCGCTCAGGAGTCCCTCCCCTTTTTAGCCTCAAGCACTTCGGGCCCAACTGGAACCAATAAGAAAAAAGTGTATGTAAGAAGTAGAGAACCATTTAGGATGAATTAAGAGAAAGTATTGGCTGGCAAGGTATTGGTCCTAAATTAAATATTTGGAGGACATTAAAAAGAGTTAATTTTGAGAGGGGGAAAAAAAAAGTTAACATTTGCACCTTCAGTGGTAATATCTTCTGACTTTTCCAAATTCCCTTTAAATAGCTCTCCCAATGGCAATATAGACCCAATAAGATCATACCTGAAAGACCAGTTTGCTACAGACTGGTGTAAGGCTTTTGAGGGAACCAACTAAATATTTAGACATTTCTCAGCTAAAGTAAACAGAGGACTTACCCCTCTGGAGGTTGTCCAGGCACCATCTCATTAGATGCAAAGATCCTGTGATAAAGAAAAACTTTTTTTTCTGCCCACATGATTGCAGCCCAGTTGTGGTTTTTTAATGTGTCATTGATTGTTTCATCCAACTCCTTTTGCTCCACTGAAAGGGTCTGTCGTGGCTCTGTTTGCTTCCTTAAACACGGTTTTTGAAAGCACTCATGCTGTGTGAGCTCAAATCCTAGCATTAATGTACTGCTGGGTTCATTTCACCACACTCAAAAGCGCCTAGTTTAAATCCCTCTCAATTCCATTTGAGGTACCAGAAGACTTTATCCTTCTCCACTAATGGTCCCAAGTTTACATCTAGATACTGGGGGTCAAGGACAGGAGAGGATTTAGAAATAACAGTGCATGACATTAGTCAATGCATTTGCCAAATTGCCAATTAGTTCCTGATGTGAGTGCAAAGCATTTTATTCCCATCTCTTTGATGCCTGTTCCCGTTGAGAAGGGAATAGAGTCCACAGAGGCCTTCAAACTTTTAAAGAAATATCTGCTGAAAATCATGCCTGATTTGTGACATGAGCTCAGCTGCAGGGAAGCATCCGGGATTATCTTGGTCCTTTCAGCCCCAGGAAAGAACACTGCACATGGAAAGATTTTTCCACTGGAGGAACTTGGTAGAAATCAAAAGGCAGGAAAGCAGTACTAAAAGCCCTGCAGCGACCCAGATTCAGATGTCCTATAAACGATAGGCAAATGGATCCTGCTGACACCTAGTTATTTTCAGTACGCCTGCTTTTCAACTTTTGACCACCAGGTGGAAGCAAGAAATAATGGGGGCGGAATACTGGCATCAGACAGGCTCACAACACAGCAATCTAGCCTTACCCTGGGAACGTTTTATTTTGACCTGAAATCCAGTGTGAGAGCTTCACTTCATCTGACATCATTATAGGACAGATGATAATTAAAAATCTAAAATGATCCTTGTTCATGTCGGGATTACATAGAGCTACCACGCTTTGGGCTCAAAGAGTTCTGAGTGTGTCTTTGTGTGCCTGCTGTGAACACAATCTAAGCGGTGCATCCACTCAGTAGAATGAGCTATTAGCCAAGTGAGTTACTCAGTGGGCTGAACTAAGGGAGAGGATACTGATAAGAGAGGTTTTAATTATTGGCATCAATTCATGGAGCGGCAGATCCACACTCCACCTCGTACTCTCTGGGGGTACTTGAGGAAGTTCTTTCTTTCCCAGTTCCCTAATCTGCAAAATGGGAGCAATCCTATCATTTAAAAAGTGTCCCCTGTGTGCCAGGCACAGGACATACGTAATAGCTAATTCTTATACTGTCTGCTAGGGTCCATGCTGGTTGGAGTAGCACAGTTTTACACCTGAGGAAACAGAGGCTTTCTCCCAGTTCCACACAGAGGCATTTCCTAGGTTGGAGATGGGTCAGTCTACAGCAAACCTGTTCTCTTTCTGTTAACCATGTTATGTCCCTCTGTCTCGTTTTGCAGACATCATAATGATTTGATATATGTATATATTATAAAACAATAGTTAACATCCACAGTGCCTAACTTTTAGGCAATGCCCAATAAAAGTTAGTTCGCATCCTTTTTTTTTTTTACACAGGGTGGAAGTTCATTCAGCTGCTCAGTGACTCACCAGGGTTCAGACTCAATGGTAGTTGTGTGAGAGCTGATGCAATGTCTGTTTCTTTCTGTTTAGCTCCCTTAGAGTTCTTGGCTTCCTTATAGATGTCAGGCATACCTCCTAGGCCAGAACTGACTTTGGTTTTTCCTTGCTTGGGCCTAAACACTGCCTGAATTCACATACCCTAAGAGCTGACCTGCAGTTTTCAAACACCTACCTGAGTCAGTCTGAGCGCCTGTTAAATCTGTCCCTTCTGGTGAAGGCTCCTTTCTGCTGCCCATCCTAAACTGCTGTGAGATGCCTGCCCACGCTGTGGCCACAGGGCTCTTCCCCAGGAGAACACTTATTATCTATATAATGGTGTCCAGTAAGGGCCACTAAATCACAGATGGTATTCATGTTGTCATTGTTGGTTTCACCCAAAGCATGGTACAGTGGAAAGAGTGCTGAGGTTTTCTACAAAGCAAACCTGACCACTTCCAGTGTTTCTAGTATTTTACACCTGCCCCCATAACTGGCACGTAATAGTAAATAGATATTTGTTAGATGAAATCAACGGCGACCTGGGTTCTAGTTCCTGGTTCTAGCACCTTCTGGACTAATAATCCTTGTTCTGCCTGCTTTGCCAAGAAAGTACATGTAAGTTATTATACACCTTGTTGCTGGGTAAAATAACGGTCGCTTATTGAGCACTAACTATGAATTAGGCACTTTTCATACATCATACTACTTGGATTCACAACAGCTCTATCCAACAGGGGCAATGTTATCATTCCTACTTATAGACGAGAGAGCTAAGGCCTGGGGAGGTATGTGTCTTGCCCAGGGTCACCTGGCCAGGAAGGGGGTGACCCAGAATATCCAGCCTGTTGAACTCCAAGTTGGTGCTTATAGGTAATTCCACAGTACCTTCCAAGGGCAAATATAATTTGGCAATAAAACAATGCCCTAGGCTGGCATCAGCCAATAACACTTTTCCAAATTCATTGCCAAATGATTCTGTCCTTTAACCCAGACTTGCTTTTAGAATCTGTGAGCTTGGTGACATGTTTCTGAAATGTAATGTGAGTGGAGCTCCCGCCCTGGGACTCCAGCAGGCAACCCCGCCTGCTTCAGGTAATGAAGCCACGATGTTCACCGAATCTATGAACCACCATCAGGCGCATTGCTGTCCCACTTCTGGAGCACGGCAAAAGCTCGTGGGAGTTACTGTTAACATCTTTATTAACCCATCCCCCCAATCAAGCAGTGAAATTCATTTAGATACATGGCCCACTTTGATCTTCATTAATAGTTTCTACATTTATTTTTAGTTTTCTCATCTTTATTTGGTGGCAATTATTAGTTTTTATTGTGGGGGACTGGATAATCTTAAAGTAGTTAAGATTAGGAAAAGTTACAAATGAAGGAAAGCAGGTTAAAAGAAATTTTTTTCAAGTAAACCCTGCTACGTTTCTTCCCAGTTCAGGAAAAAGGCCTTAAGGTCGCAAACATCATGGATCTGGGTCAGATCAGAGACTTCTTCCACACCTTCGTGGCCTGTGTCTGGCATCATCGATCTCTGTAAGATACAGAGTGGGAATCACAAGTGGGCTCTCTCGAGTCACTTTTACCTCTTAAGAATAAGGTTTAGTAAATTTCAATTTTTATTTTTCACCTAAGCATCAATTTTTCATTCATTCAACAAATATTTATTGAATGCTAGGTGCTAAGACTAAGATGCAAAAATCGATAATACATTGATACCTGCCTTCAAGGCATACAGTCTAGTGGGAGAAACAAATAAATACTACAATGTGGAAAGTATTATTATAGCAGGATCCCCTAGGGACCTCTAGGAACACTTGGAAAAAGGCCTTGGCTTGTCTGGGGAATTTAGGGACTGTTTGGGAGAAAGAGACATGAGCTGGGTTTCAGGCATGATGAAGTGGGCTTTCTCCAGGTGAGCAAGAGGGGGAAGGACATTCCAGACAAAGGAACTTGACACAGAGGAGTAGGAAAGCGGGTGTACCTGGTAATGTACACGCAGGTGAATTGCTCAGGGAAGCTAGAATGTCGGCTTTGCGGCCGACCATTGTCGGAGATTAACCTGGAAGGACAGATGGGGAACTGACTGGAAAGTGATTTGTAATCAACCTAAGGATTTGGACTCGACTAAGAAGCAAAGAGAAGGCATCGGATGATTGTTAGCAGGGAAGTGATATGGCAGGATTTCAATTTTAGAAAAAATTGCTTGGAAGACTATATGTAGAATTAAATTGGTGGTAGTCAGTGTGGCAATGCTCTGGATTCTAGAAGATAAATAGGAAGTGTCAGCTAGAGCAGTAGCAATGGATGAAGAATGTTGGGGCAAATCTAAAAAGCATGAAGGAGGTAGAGTCAAGGGGAGGTTGTAACTGATTGGATTTGACTTGTGAAGGAGAAATCTAAATCCAGTGGGTGAGAGAATAATAATACCATTTACAGGAAGTAAAAGGGGGAAGGAACAGATTTGTGGGGAATGTAATGAGTATAAGGTTTGAACATTTCAAGATGAAGATATCTGTGAGACCACCAAATGGAGATATCTGAAAAGCAATTAGAAATACAAGCCTGTGGGGAATTGCCTGGCAGTCCAATGGTTAGGACTCTGCTCGCTCAGTGCCGAGGGCTCGGGTTCAATCCCTGGTCAGGGAACTAAGATCCCACAAGCTATGGAGTGTGGCAAAAAAAAGAAAAGAAATACAAGCCTGTGATTATAGGGGTCTAATCTAGAAATACAAAATTGGAAGTCATCTGCTTAAAGTGGTATTTAAAGCTCCAGGTGTGAGTTCAATCGTGCGAGGGAGACCGTGTGGAGAAAGGAGACTATGATGGCACCAGGGGGACCAATGCTGAAGGATCCAGTAGAGGGAAAGGGTTCTTTGGAAGCTGAGAAGGAAGAGTCAGAGAGGCTGGAAAAGACCAAAAGATGATGATAATTACCATCATTGTTGGCATCATAATTCCATGGAAATCATACGGCTGTAAACTTGGGGGGAGCACCAAGTACCATGTCTGTGCATTTCCAGTGCTGAGCACAACACCTGCACGTGTGGCCCTTAAACATTTGTAGAGGCTACAGGGGAGTGATAAATGTTGTCAAATGATGCGTCATTAAATACCATAGACACCGCATGGCATGATCAAGCTATAGCTCAAACATCGTCTGTGGGTGTGGACAGGCATTAAACACTGCCCCCGGGAGAGGGGAGACTCCTGACTGAGCCCATCACCTCCACCTTCTCCATCCACGCACCAGGAACCAGGCCTGGCTTCCCCTTCCTCTCCAGAGACCACTACCTTAGGAACAGTCTTCCGAGGATAGATATTTTCTTAGAATCCACAAGAAGTTTTGATGCAGGGTTAGAAAAGTGATAAGCCCCCAATGAGAGTTGAAGTGCCAGGCTCAAATGCCAAGGAGCGCCCTCCGTGAGAGCACTGGCTTTTGGTGTCCCGATGACACTCAAACAGGAATGCCAAGTTCAGACTCCTTGAGCAAAAGACTAAGCTAGCTACCTGAGGAAGAGGGAGGCGAGCAGCTGTGAGGGCTTGAGTGTGTATATCTGGGGTGAGGCTGAGGGTGAGGTAGAAGAGCTACAGATTTTTGCAAAGCCGCTTTAAAGTTCCTGCTTGAGATAGCGCAGTAAGGCTAACAGCATTATCAACTATCTAAATATATGGTATCTCAAGAATGCATTGTGTTCCGGGGAAATTCCAGAGGTGTAGTTCAGTAGACCGCACTATAAGATAACCTTAGGGGGATTGTGGTAAAGACTATAGTAACTGGAAAATGTTTCACTTTGAGCTAAGGCTCAAAATGGTCCTGGTGATATTTTATCAACCAACCAACAAATCTCTATTGACTTGAATCAGTTGTGAAATGAGCTTTCTTAAAGGTTTATGGAAAAATGCATTATTTTACTATGGTAGCAACAGTTTGGCCCTTATTTTACTTTTACTCTGTTCAGTTGGGAAATTAAAATGTTCAGCTTTTAAACTTGGCTTTTACAAAAGCAATGTTTACTTTGCTCTTCCTGCCTCAAATTCCAACTGAACTCAAACGAGAACTCCTTTAAAGAGAACTGCAGAAGGAGGAGATGGAGAGGAATCTGGTCTAATGATTAACCATCATCTTTGGAAGGAGAGGGGAAATAAGCTACCTACAGACCTACGATTTGAGAGGCTACTGAAGCCAGAGAAACAGACTTCTCTTGAAATGGCGCTGGGTAAAATGCCTGTTTGTGGATCATTCTCTCATTGATCCGCTTGTGGTTTAACTACTGGGAAAAATCAATGGGAAGGAGGCAAGGTCACCCAGCATCAGGTTATCTGCATAAGAGCAGAGGGCTGGCCACAAACGGGCGCTGGGCTTTGGCTCTGCTTCATAACCAGCAACCTGGCTGACGCTGGACACCTCAATCCTCTATCTGGGCTAACATAGCTACAAAATAGGTGTGGGGGGCTTCCCTGGTGGCGCAGTGGTTGAGAGTCTGCTTGCCGATGCAGGGGACACGGGTTCGTGCCCCGGTCCGGGAAGATCCCACATGCCGCGGAGCGGCTGGGCCCGTGAGCCATGGCCGCTGAGCCTGCGTGTACGGAGCCCATGCCCCACAACGGGAGAGGCCACAACAGTGAGAGGCCCGTGTACCACAAAAAAAAAAAAAAATAGGTGTGGGAAGAGAGTCAGGCACAGTCTATGCAAGACACGGAACCTCAAGTTCAATATTGTCACGTTGCCTCCTGGGGCCAACTTTTTTTTTTTTAATGCGGTACGAGGGCCTCTCACTGTTGTGGCCTCTCCCGTTGTGGAGCATGGGCTCCGTACACGCAGGCTCAGCGGCCATGGCTCACGGGCCCAGCCGCTCTGCGGCATGTGGGATCTTCCTGGACCGGGGCACGAACCCATGTCCCCTGCATCGGCAGGCGGACTCTCAACCACGCACCACCAGGGAAGCCCTGGGGCCAACTCTTACAAGTCAACCTCTACTGGTAGAATTTACGAGGAATGATTTTTTTCCTTCATCATGCTTCCTCTTTCACATCCTTGAAAAACATGTGAAGTATGCATCAGACACGGTGTTCTGCGATTTTTATGTACATTGATTAACTGAATTTTCACAAGCCTACTTGAGGAAATGAGCCCCAGAGAAGTGTGTAGGAGTTGCTGGGAGTTGCTGGTCGACCCTGCCCTCCTTGATAGACCAGTGTCCTTTGCCTCATTTAGTGCCACTCTAGAAACATCTGGAGACCATTAAACGTAACAACAACACAACAACCGACCAATGCTGGGCCCTCCCCAGGCTCGTTGAATTAGACTCTGTGGGGTGAAGCCAGCGCCTCCTTTTGGTTCAAAAACTCTCCCAGGTGATGCTAGTATGCTGCTTGGCTTGAGGACCACTTGTGTGAGACCAGATTGCTTCTCCAAAATGAGAGGTAGAAACAAGAAGAAGAAAAAGAAAAAGGAATAAGACTAACATTGATTGAGCCCCTACTACAGGCCAAGTGCTTAATCTTATCTAATTCTCCCAGGCAACTGGAAAAGTGTTCCCACTTTACAGATTGAGAAACTTCTGAGTTACTTAACCAGAGAGGTGAAGTAATTTCCCCCAAAGCCCAGAGCTCATAAGTGGCAGAAAGGAGATTTAAGCCTGGGCTTGTGTTCATGTTACTACACCACAGAGCTAAGGCACACACCTCTGGCCCACACTGAAAACTCAAAAGAAATTAAGCTAGGCTTGTAAGAACTCAAGCTTGCAACACATTAGAATTTCAGTAGAGTGAAACAGCAAATTATGGGTGTCCAAGGAGAACAATGAGCAGAAACCTTATTGAAACCTGAAAGGAGAAATACATGGTACATAAAACAAGAGAAAGAGGCAGAAGGTAAAAAGGCAAAGGATGAGGAAATACTTATACTTCACTCACCGCTCTAATTCTCACCACAACCCTGTGCAGTAGGAGCTATAATTATCTCGCTCCGGGCTTCCCTGGTGGCGCAGTGGTTGAGAGTCCGCCTGCCGATGCAGGGGACATGGGTTTGTGCCCCGGTCCAGGAAGATCCCACATGCCGCAGAGCGGCTGGGCCCGTGAGCCATGGCCGCTGAGCCTGCGTGTCCAGAGCCTGTGCTCCGCAACGGGAGAGGCCACAACGGTGAGAGGCCTGCGTACCGCAAAAAAAAAAAAAACCAAGTCCAGGTCCCAACTACACATAGTTTGCATTGCCCATCACTTTTCAAAGGAAGAGAAAGAAGGAGAAGGAAATAGGATTTACTTAATGCTCTGAGGCCAGCACGTTACATTCGTTATCTCACTGCATCCATAAATTCAACAAATCACTTAGTCCTTGTGAGGCGACTATGACCTCCAACTTGAGTTATGGAAACAGGCTGGCCATGGCGAAAGTATCTTGCTTAATTAAGGTCACAGTGAACTTGAAGCAGTAGTTTCAAACCCTAGGTTCAGTGTTCAAACCCTAATTCAGCTAATTCCAAACCCATGTTCCACAAGAACAACACTAAAGCCAGCAATTGTATTAAAATACTAAAGGCCAAAACCCCCAGCACATAAAAACAAAACATGGGAGAGCATTGAGATGGATCTCACTATATCAATTGGAAATTGGGGTATGACTGAATGAGGATATACTTTAATTTTGTTGAGCCAGGGAAAACTGTCAGTAGGCAGCAAAAAGTGGTTTGGAAATAAACATTCTGAACAAATGCCAGGTATTCTTATCTTTACTGGTTATTTAAATTTAGACACAATCACCTGAAGAGAGAGTAAATAACCGGTATAGGCAAGTGCTTCCCTTAGTGCCCACCTGGGACTATTAAACACCAGCAGAGGGCTTTCCTGGTGGCGCAGTGGTTAAGAATCCGCCTGCCAATGCAGGGGACGTGGGTTCAAGCCCGAGTCCGGGAAGATCCCACATGCTGCGGAGCAAATAAGCCCCTGAGCCACAACTACTGAACCTGCTCTCTAAAGCCCACGAGCCACAACTACTGAAGCCCGCACCTAGAGCCCATGCTCCCCAACAAGAGAAGCCACCACAATGAGAAGCCCTGGCTCAGCAACGAATAGTAGCCCCCGCTCGCCGCAACTAGAGAAAGCCCGCGCGCAGCAACGAAGACCCAACACAGCCAAAAATAAATAAATTTATTTTAAAAAAATACTGCCAGCAGAGTAGTTCACATTTGATTGCATCTGACCTTGAAAACTCAGCTTAAATCATGTTCTTTGATCACAGCTTTCATTCTACAACTCTTAACAGCATAATGTCCATCTTTAATTGAACATATTTTTTGAAGTTAGACAAGTAATATGTGCTTTTTATTTAAAAATAAATAAATTTAAGAAAATTAGCATAGAAGTGAGAAGGGTAAGCCCTAGTGACCATTATCACGATCAGGTGAGTGGTCTTCCAGGGCTTTTTCTATATACATACAGACATGAAAAGGTCAGTATTGTCAAAACCATCTTTTGCCCAACTATGATTAAATTCTTTGTTAGATAAACAGTCTTGCTGTATTCCATTCCTATAGGAGCTGGAAGAAGAGAGCTTTTAAAACCAAGAGAATTACATTTCAGGCCCAAGGAAAATATAAAGCAAAAACATCCTTTTACATGAGAGTTGAAATACTCTTTTCTCAATTTGGAGTCGGAAATAGAAGGATTTGATAAGCAGCATAAGCTTACATCCTTGTAGCCCCTTTTAGCACCCTTACATAGAGTAAGCATTTAATTGGTATTTCTTGAATGAATAAGAAATTGTCTCCTTTTATAGTGGTTTTATTTTGGGTTAAATAGTGTCAGTATCAAAAAAAAAATAGAAACACATGTATCCACATGTAATGTTGTAAAGAGTGCTCCAAAGAAAATTACAAATCTTATTATCATCCATTTTGGATTATTCAAGCCAGGATTCACTTCCACCTTTACTGTAAGTGACATATAAAATTAGTCCCATTAACTTTTTAACCACTTCTGAGTTTTTAAGACTTTGCCCCCTCATTTGTCACAGGAGTTTTCTTGGAGGGGGGGTGGGGCAAGCACGTTTTGTTCTCTCAAATGAATTGTAAGCTCTGTAGGAGTGGGGAAGCTTCTTGTGATTACTTTTGTATTCTCCCAGCACTCGGCACATGTTCTGCACACAGCAGACATTAAATATTGTGACTGGATTATTTTAGTTTGCTAGGGATGCCGTAACAAAGTACTACAAACTGGGTGGCTTAAGCCACGGAAATGTATCGTCTCTCTCGCTTCTGGAGGCTAGATCTGAACTTGAGGTGTTGGCAGGATTGGTTCTTTCTGAGGGCTCTGAGGGAAGGATTTGTTCAGGCCTCTCTCCTTGGCTTGTACATGCTGTCTTCTCCTTCTGTCTCTTCTTTGTCTTCCCCTACACATGTCCGTCTCTATGTCCAAAATTTCCTTTTTTATTCAGACCCTGGTCATATTAAATTAAGGTCCACCCTAATGACCTCATCTTTACTAATAATATCTGCAACGACCCTGTGTCCAAATAAGGTCAAATTCTGAGGTACTTGGGCCTAGGACTTTGACATATGAATTCGGGAGAAGGACACAACTCAACCCAGAATAGTGACCTTCCATTTAAACTTAAACTCATTTAGTTTGCCTACCTGATAACTGAATTCCCTGTTACCCCAAGCCAAGAAGAGCATTTAGAATTTTAATAATATTTTTGGCAACAGGATTTTAGGGTTGTTTTTGTCTTTTAACATGTCTGTGTATGCTTTCCAGAATGGTTCCCACTGCCTAAGCCTCAGAGCCTTCAGAATGTCTGCAACCGGTGAGTACCGCTTTGGAAAGCTTATCTTTCAGCAGGGTTGAAGGGACATTTCCCTGGGCCTCAACCTGATGAACACCCGGCCCCTGAGCACCTTGATCTGGGGGCCCTCAGCCCCAGGAAGACGCCTCTTGGACAGGCAGCCACCTGTGAGTCTGTTAGTTTTTCTCTGTGAACCATTTTACTTCCCGTGAGTTTGGTCATTAAAATTGTTTTGCGCCCCTCAACCCTGCCCGAGGCCCTGAGAACGAGGGAGCGTTGGCCTGTAAGAAGACCTAGTGGGTTTATTATTCTCCGACACAGAAACCAAATGATGTCACTGAGCAGCTGTTGGGGGGCAACGTGATTCATGGAGGCCACGCTTTCCCAGGCCCTCTCTACGCAGCCTCGGCTCGGACCAGGGCAGACTTTTATTACCAGCTTTCAACAAGTCCCCGGTTTCTTTTGCAAAGTAAAACAGATAATAGAGACATTCCCGGAATAGTTAGCTAACTAAGCCGTGCCAGGCAACCTCAGAGCTAAGAAGAACTCAGTGTTTTCGGACAATGACCAATTACAATAACCAGTATTATTTGATCTGAGAGTAATTAGCCGAGGCTCTGTTCTTTTTGCTTCAGTGAGGAGACAAACAAGGCAGTGAGAAAAACATCAGAGACAGGGGAAAGGGGCTCAAATGTCAAAGAAAAACACCCTCCTGCAGGTGGGGAGAAGAGAAAGAGACCCTCAGTGAACGTTTGAACGTTGTTCTTCCCTGAAAATGTGGTAGGGTTTAACCCAACCAAAGTTTGTTTGATTTTTTTCCCCATACTTACTGTTCATGTGCTTTAAAAAGCCTCCACGGAGAGTGGATATCAGAGCACAAAGAGTGAAATAGGTCAGAAGACAGAACTATGAACTAGCAAAGGATCTTTTTTTGGGAGGGACGATTCTCCCCAGGGCGTCCGCGCACTGTATCACCTGAACCTCGCCGTTGTTTTGGAGACAGGTTCCAGGGAGCTGCTGTTTATCATTTCATGCAAGACGTGCAAACTTCCTCTTGCCCGCGTAGTCAGGCTCCCTCACCCCTAACTCGAGGGATTTGGATTTTCATGCTGCCCTGTGGCTTTCTTCCATTTCACCACTGGCTTCCAAAATAAACGGTAACTCCAAACCTGCAGGCCACCTTACTACCCTGCACTGCTGCTGTTGTCACTGTCTCACGGCAGGAGAGAGCGCCTGTAGCCGCCCAGCCAGCCCTTCTTTCTAGGCTGAGCAGGACGTGGACTGGCTGAACATCCCGCTGGCTTTTCTGACCATAGGCAACACCTCGGCCCACCGCCTCGTTCCCAGCAATACCTCTGCCTTAGCTCAGACTCCTGGCTTCTCTTTGCTCAGATTCTCAAAGCAAGGAGTAATGTCTAGAGATGTGCCGTCTCATACCGTAGCCACTAACCACATGTGACTATTTCAATTTACATTATTTAAAATTAAATTTGAAATTCAGTTACTCCAAGGATTTACTGTATAGCACAGGGAATTATATCCAATATCTTGTAATAACCTAGAATGGAATATAATCTGCAAAACAAAACCCCCAAAACTGAATCACTACGCTGTACACCTGAAGCAAACACAATATTGTAAATCAACTATACTTCAGTTAAAAAACATTTAGCTACTCAGTTGCAGTAGCTACACTTGAAGGGCTCAGTAGCCACATGTGAGTAGTGGCTACCATATGGGACGGGGCAGAAATAGGATTTTTCCATCAGCACGGAAAGTTCTATTAGACAGCACTGGCCTAAGTTATCACGTGAGAAAACTCTTGGCTCTGAGAAGGGCTTTGTCATTGAAAGGGGACTAAGGTTAGGTGGGATGCTTGCTGTGTGCCTAGTAGGGGGCTGCACATGTTATTTCACTTATGCCTCACAAATCTCATTCCCATTTCAAAGAGAAGGAAACTGAACCTCAAGGAAGTTCAGTAACTTGGCCAAAGCCATCAAGCTAAGCAAGCGGTAGGGCTGGGCTTCATCTGGTACCCAGGTCTCTGTGGCTTTGTCAGTTGAGTCAAGTTGCAAGTGTGATGAGTAAAGAGCAGCCTTGTTGTCACTGGCTTTTTTACAATATTTCTGCCAAGGAGCAGAGGAACTGTGAGCGGACTGGAAATGCACCTCGAGGCCTTGTCTGGGGTTTGATGGGATCGCGATTAACATGGGCCTAGTAAGTGCACACTCACTCGTTAGACTGATTAGGAAATTATAGGACAGCTTCTCTGATGCTCTGATGTTTCCTTCTAGTGTTGGAGATATTTCTTTTTTTTTTTTTGCGGTACGCGGGCCTCTCACTGTTGTGGCCTCTCCCGTTGCGGAGCACAGGCTCCGGATGCACAGGCTCAGCGGCCATGGCTCACGGGCCCAGCCGCTCCACAGCATGTGGGATCTTCCCGGACCGGGGCACGAACCCGCATCCCCTGCATCGGCAGGCGGACTCTCAACCACTGTGCCACCAGGGAAGCCCTGTTGGAGATATTTCTTATTGGGGATATCTGCTTTACCACATCCTAAACTGACAGCACTAAAAAAGTACCCACTCTCCTGAAACAACAACAACAAAAAGGTCACCATCGAAAAAAACCAATATTTGATATTTGAATAAAGTCTGCAGTTTAGTTAATAATATTGCCTATTAATTACTTAGTTTTGATAATTTTACTATGACTATCTGAAATGTTAACATTAGGGGAAGCTAGTGAAACATACAACTATTACTCCTGAAACTCTTCTGTAAACTTAAAATCACTTCAAAATAAAAACAAATTGAAAAATTGGAAAAAAGAAAGTGACCGCTCTATCCCTGCCCTTTTTCTCTTTCTATGGATCTAGGGGAAAACAACAAAGAACCCAGCTGAACTCACCGTGACCAGCCTTGTGCTGCAAACAGATAAAGCCCTTCCCCCATCAACCTGCTGGCAGCAATGGCAGTGGGAGAGTTTTATACTCAGAGCCAGGCTGTGCGGGAAATCAAGGCTGTTGCCTTAGGCCCCTGAAAGCCACCAGATTCCAGATATGTTGAGTAACTTTTTATTGTCCATGTTTCTGTTCTGGACTTCTAAAATTAAATGTGGATGTCCTCACACCCAGCACATCTTTCAGGATTGATTTACAGTTATAATCCTTTTACCACTATCATGAGCAGTGGGGCCCGTGGCAATTCAGGTTGGCTGGAATGAATTTGTCTTCTATGCACACACAGACAGGAGCTCTCCTGGAATGCTGGTGGAAATGGAAATTGGGATAACTAGCTGATAATCAAAAAATTTAGAGGGCTTCCCTGGTGGCGCAGTGGTTGAGAGTCCGCCTGTCGATGCAGAGGACACGGGTTCATGCCCCGGTCTGGGAAGACCCCACATGCCGCGGAGCGGCTGCGCCCGTGAGCCATGGCCGCTGGAGCCTGCGCGTCCGGAGCCTGTGCTCCGCAACGGGAGAAGCCACAACAGTGAGAGGCCTGTGTACCGCAAAAAAAAAAAAAAAAAAAAAAAAATTTAACATGTCGTATAGTATCCTTCAACCTGGGAATTTCAATTTCCAGAATTTATACTAAGGAAATTATTGCACAAGTATGCAATGATTTATATTTGAGGATATTTGTCACAGCATGATTTTAATAGTAGCCCCTTACACCCCAACAAGAAAGGAAACAACTTCAATAAGCGTTTGGCTATGTGGACTATGGTATCGCTACATAGCGAAATGCTCTGCAGTCATTAAAACTATGTCCCAGAAGGCTATTCAAAGTCCTGGGAAGATGATCAAGACAGTCAAGTGCAAAAAGTAGGTTGAACAGCATGTAGAGTATGATCCCATTTTTTTGTAAAACAAAAAATACATCTGTATAAAAATAAAGGACTAAAGAATAAATAAACACTAAAACAATGGTGATTATCTTTGAGTGAAAAGGGTCATCTCAGAGTGATGAGATAGCTTCAGTTTTCTTTCTCTGCATTTTCTAAGTGTTCTACAACAAACGTATTATTCTGGCAATGGAACGCTTCTCACTTCTGGAAATGTTACTAGTAGGAGAGGTTCACCAGAGGATTCTTTGTCTTTATTAACAGACTCCCATTAATTGCGTGGTAGGTTCTCTTAACTTTGCAAGGTACTCCTGGCATGTTCCATAGCTAATATCACAAGCCTAACAAATAATATCTATTAACATTTAGCCTATATGGAAGTGTGCTAGTAGGCAAATTAATTTTGCGATGTTCGCTTTTCAATTGTCAACTTTCATTTCCAAAGCAGGGGTTGTAACCAGTGAAGAATTGTTCGGGTAGGAGTTAGAGGAGGTGGAAAATTGTAGAAATGTGCCAATAAAGGCAATGGATAGTGAACAAGACTATAGATGGCAGAAAGAAGCAGAATTATACAAACATGGAGGTAAATTAACATTTGTGCCCAAAGAAGCAACATCTGTATCCCTAGGGCTCTTTTCTCAGCTCCCAAATAAGAGATCATAGCAAGGTGGAGATTCTTAGGATGCGTGTCCAGATCAGGTGGTCCTACTATAAGCCTTTACTGTGCTACTAGTAAAGGCTCGTAGTCAGGAGGGCACGTATTTGGTTTATACGGGGAAGACCAATGTGAAATGGTCTCACCCGAGGAAAAGCCTTCATGCGTGTACTCCGCCTCTGCCCGCTGAGGAGCAGAAGTAGGTGACGGCGGTCACAGTTTGGAGGCCGTGAGATTGAAATAAGTCCCAACGCCACTAAAAGCCTTGACACAACCTCGTG
>NW_020174551.1:4049750-4050004 GCF_003031525.2 Neophocaena asiaeorientalis asiaeorientalis
CCTGCCGGAAGTGCCCTGCTCTGCTTCTATGTGTCCCCACAAGCCCCGTAAGCTCCATCAGCCTTTCCTGGCTTCGGCAGCCACCCCACCTAGATACAGTCTAAATGAAACCAGTATGTACGCCCGAGCTAACACGGGTTGGAACAAGTCCCCTAGCCTTCCTTGCCCAATGAGATCGCAGCCCCTAAGCCCCTTCTCCAGAGCAGTTCTGTAACAATTCAGTTGTTATGAGCAAGCTGGGTGGGAGTGTACCA
>NW_020174551.1:4050297-4091504 GCF_003031525.2 Neophocaena asiaeorientalis asiaeorientalis
CTGTCCACCCCGCCACCCCCGGAAGTTCAGAGACGTTTCAGGCCCTAATTTTGGCATGCATCCCACTCCACCACCCTGTAGTGAAAACAGATTTTCCCTGAGTCTCCTTCCAGACGGGTCCTGGGTCCTGCTGATGTGAACCAGCTTCTGCACTCTGGACTCCTATTTCATTGGCCCTGAAAATCTGCGCCTGGGCAGGGCACCCTAGATGGAGAAAAGACCCGCCAGCACTTCAGGTCACAAACTACTAAGCAGGCCTCCACCCCTGGTTCCCTTCTCTTCCAGCTGGCCTGGAAATTTGCAAGGGCCGGGGATATGCAGATTTCTTCTCTATTTTAAGTCTGTGAAGCATTTACTCTTGAGTTTGAGGGTAGAGTCAGTTATCTGTTTGCAGAAAGAGTTTTATGTCATGGGAGTCAGATACCTGAAAGTTTTTTATGCAAATCTTATGCAAAAATTAGGCAAATTCCAACTCTGGGCCAGGGCTTCCTGCATCACTGCATCATGGCACCTGGGGAGGGAAAGGGTATCTGTTTCTCGCTTCAGGTTGGTATGTACATTCAACCTTAAGGAAGCTCATCTGTTTTTGCTTAATTGGGGAGTTGCATGGCCATGCAACTGAATTCTGAACGTCAGGCATCAGTTCGGCAGTTAACTGTCTCTCGGGATCAGCACAGTTTTCTGTCTTGTGCTTTCCACTTGTAAACCTGTCTGTGGGCTCTAGAGATGGGTGTACTTAAATGACTGGCACTAGATTAGCAAAGACTTTCAGCCACTGTAAGTAAATAGGAAGCATGGAAGACCCACAGGGCCTGCAGGGTCAGACCCTTGCCACCCTCCCCAGCTTCATATCAGGCCCCTCTCCTCTTTGTTCCAGGCCAGCAAACTGGCCTTTCTTCCTTTCTTTAAAATAACTCTTCTCCCTCCCACCCTGGGGGTCTGCAACGCCTGCCCCTCCCCTGCCCCAGGTCTTCAGCTCTCAGCTCAAATGCTGCTTCCTCGGGAAAGTTCTCCCTGACCACCTCCCAAGTCTGGACCTTTTTCTTCCCAATTGTGCTTATGCATTAGTATGACCATTTGATTAGTGTCTGACTCCTCTGCGAGATTAAGCTGCCAGAAGACAGCTTCCCTGCATCTCCCAGATCCAACCGCCTACATAGTAGTTGCTCGGCTAATGGATTTGCTCAACTCCAAATTTATAATTCAACATAAGGTCAACTTGAGGATTTGTCCTTACTGTAATCTGGGTACTTAATTATCTTTCTTGCCTATGCTCTATCTCAGGGGAAACCAATAGAGCTTCCTAGAGACAAACCCTGGGAGCTGAGCTTCAGAAACACTGTAAATAAGGGTTTTTTCCACCCAAGTTTCACCCTCCAGAGTCTCCTCTTTCCCTCTTCCCCTCCTAGGATTCTGTGCTTGCCACCCTTGGAACATATTTCCATCTGGGCTTTTCTGCTTGCTAGAGGCTGCTGTGTCCCTCAAAGAAGAATCCTTAATTATATATTTCTGTTTCTATTATTACAATTCCAGGTCCTTTATGTACACCTGGTACCGAGAGCCACGGTGGAGGGGGCGGGGGTGGGGGCTGAATGGTGGCAATGCTGAAAATTTCCCTTAATCTTAGTAACAGGACAGGTAAGAGTTTCAACTTGCCATCAACTTTACTAGTCCCAGAAAAATTCTATTTGAAACTCTTCTAGCCATGTCCTTTTCTTTACTTTTCTTCTTTCCCCCTTGATTTTTCAGAAGTGAGGCCTCTGGAGAAACTCTTTTTCTCTCTCACTTTTCCAGGTTAGACAGGGCTCCGGAAGCTGAAGACCTGGCCTCCCAAATGCTGAAAGGCTTTCCAAGAGACCGTGTCTCCGCCCAGGAAGCACTGGTTCACAATTATTTCAGGGCCCTGCCTGCTCAGCTGCACCAACTTCCTGATGGTAAGCAAGGGAGTGTGTGTGTGTGTGTGTGTGTGTGTGTGTGTGTGTTTAGTGTATTCATGTACACATATAAGTCTCGGTGTCTAAGTATTTTCTCAGTGCACTGGAGAATTATAGAATTCGCAGCCAGAAGTGAGCTTAGAGCTGGGAGAAGCGAGATGGGTTCAAATCTTGCCTGAGGTTTTTTTTTGCGATTTTCTAAAACTCAAAAGTTGAGGGTTGAGGTGACACAGATCTCCTTGTAATGATCCAGACATTTCCCATATACTCACTTACTCTTAGAAATTGGATGAGATGAAAGTTGCCTCTGAGTTTGCTTTCACTAGCATCTGCCAGGAGAAGCAAAACCAAAGTTTCTAACAACTCCCTTTTCTCTTTCAGTAGAGTAAGATGATAGGTGACATGGATATATCAGGAGAGAGCTGGGCCTGTCTTGATTGGTAATCTGATGCTGCCCAAGGAAGTACAGGGTGGGGCATGGGGAGAGGGGAGCGTCCTCCCAGGCTGGACGCTCACGGGAAGCACAAGTTAACCTGAAATCAGCTTTGCTGCCTGGGCCTGAAGTCATCCTCCAAACCTGAAAACTTCTGAGGGATCATGTGGCTGGAGCGCTCCTCATGTTTCTCAGAACGTGGCCAGGAAAGGCTGTGCAGAAGTTGTGGGCAGTGCAGTCATGGCCCCGGCTGTTTGCAGGGCCCTATCCTTAGGTGGAGTTTCTTTGAAAACATCCAGCATTCAACTGAAAACAGTTTTCAGAAGTCCTAAGCCAGAGAGAAGAAAGCTAATAAGGAAGGTCTAGGGGCTCAGACTTGGGGGAGGGTCCTGGGCTGGGGGGTGTGACCGGGCGAGGATGGGCGTGGGGTGGGGAGCTACTGTTCAGTAGGCTTAGGCATGTGGTCTGGCCAAAGTCTCCAGGGTTTGCAAACGCAGCTCCGCTGTAACTGGGACATTGTCCTGCATCAGCCCAAAGCTCTTAGTTTGGGATTTCTTGAGGTATTTTATTATTAAAGTGAGTCATTTAGGATCTCCAAAAATAACCATAATCATACAACTGGGGTTAATGTCTTGCTTAACCCTGTAAGAAGAGTCGGTCATCAGTATTTATTAAGTTGCCATCAAGTGTCAAGAACATATTAAGTACTATAAAATTCGAGGGGAAAAAGAGGCTTGTCCTTGACCTCCAGGCTCCTATGAAGTGGGAGGAAAAGAGGGTGAGGAGGAAACAGGACACCCTCATACACATATTAGCACAAATCACATCTAAACAGCTAAAGTCTGCACATAATCAGCTACAGATGTTCAGAGAATATGTGTGCGCTAAAGGCAATTCTTTGGAGGAACTAGAATAACTCAAGTAAGATGGATGAGACTGGAGGTGACGCTGGAGTAGAATTTGGAAGGAGGGGAGGGACGTGGCTTGGCATATGGGTAGAATAAAGGACATTCCACCAGACCTACAATTCTTACGCCCTTCCTGGTACCTCACCCCAAGCTTTAGCCCCATCCACTCCCCCACTCCCATCTCAATCCCCTCTGCCCAGTCTGAACCCCTAGATCCCCCCTTCTTAGCTTTCTCCTCTTGGGCTTGGGGCTTCCAGCTACCACTTCACGCAAGTATACACACTGGGGGTGTACACACACACACACACACATTCACGCTCCCTCTCTCCATTTAAAGAAACTTCTCCCATGGGCCCTCCTCCAGGATTTATTATTCTGTGTACTGAGAACCACTGGGGATCTTCAAAGTTTTCTGGGCACCAGCTTTTCCTTGATGAAGAGTAATTAGGAGAAAATCACTGTGCAAACTGATGTGTTGTTAGAAACCTGGGTTTTGATTCATCCTGGTCATCTGAAGCAAAGCCACCAACACAGGGACTCTGTTGTGTGTGTGTGTGTGTGTATGCGCGTGCTTGTGTGTGTGTGCGTGCACATGCAGGTGTAGGAGAGGGACCAATCTGTATTCCTTCTCTGTTCACCCAGCCACAGAGCCCAAATCTACTTTGACACTTTTAGAAAAATGAAAAGATGGAATCTTGCAGGAGCCTGCCTGTGCTGTCGAGGAGACAAGGAGTGCTCACAGCAGGAGGGAAGTTGACTTTTCTTTATACATATAGGGGTTTTTCCATGCAGAGTTTAAATTATGCCTGATAAAAGGAGTTTCGTGGATGTTTCAGTTCTTTCAAATTCTCCTGGCTTCCTCCCAATTAAATGAGGTTTGTCAAAGCCACAGGGCTCTGCTGCTGTTGCCTCGGCCGACAAGCACTTCCTGCAGCGACATCTCGAATCCCCGAGGGAGAAGATGAAAGGGCCAGCGCCAACAGACAGGGGAAGGGGGGCAGATCGGGGTGTGTGTGTGTGTGTGTGTGTGTGTGTGTGCGTGGGGGGGGTGCAGAAATAGGTTTAGAGACAGATCGACAGATAGGATGTGGACAAGAAGACAGGGAAAGCAAAGGTACCAGGATTATTGGAAAGAAAAATAGAGTCAGAGAGAGCAGCCACTGGGGCCAGTTTGTGTACCTTAAGAACATTGGCCGTCACCAAGGGCACGTCTTCTAAGGGTGCACTCCCTTGGCCGGGCAGTGCCAGCCTACTTTTTCATTGTCCGTGGCAATGAGCCTTTATTAAGAGCCTCCTTTGCAGACAGGAAGAACCGGCTGGTTATCACAGTTCCCAACCCTCAGGGACACAGAGTCTCCATCCAAGGGGTGGGCTGCCCCAGGCATAAGAACTGTGCAAAAATAAGACATGATCTTGTGAGTGGTGTGTAAAGAGAGTTTCCCTGCCATAATTATGCAAGAAATTTTGCTCTCTGGTGGCAGTATGGAATCACTTACGGGGTTATATTTGTATTATTTTATTATTCTGGTTTTATTCCGGTTGCAGGATAACAAAGTTGTCACTTTAAAATATATTCTGTTTCCCCTTTGATCTGGGAGATTCCAGCTCTTATTGTCTGCCCTCTGACGAAGACAATTTAAGCATGAAACCTGAGGCTGGGAACCGTGTGAAGAGTGGAAAGACAGCCTAAATCCCAGCGGAAGCAGGGCACAGAAATTCCCCACAAAATGCAAGGGTTGCTCTCATCCATCCATGTCTGTTTTCACGAAGCCGAGAGGTCCCAAACAACACTGTCCCTAATTTGTGGCAGTAAGCTTATGGCCAGAGGAAATCGGGGGGTAACTTGCCACGAAAATCCAGGAATTCTGGGCTTAGTTCCCTTTCGGAGCACATTCTTAAGTGGAGAGGCATGAATACTAGAATGGCAAGCATGTGGGAATTTCTGCCAAGCGCTGACATTTTCCCTTATTGACTTTTGAACACCTGAAGAAACATTAGTTGAAGGAGAAATAATTGGTAGTCTCTCTCAAAACACACCCAACAGCAAGCTAATTGCTTTTGCAGATGGCCTGGGAGACACTCTACCCACTCAAGTCATCTGCTTACGGCCACACTTGTGGTCCTCACGGCTGAGCCAGCAGTGCAGGACATCAGCTGGGGCAGCTAGGACCTAAAATTAGGCCCTTGGCAACTCTCTAATCTTAGCTGCAGGTTCAGCTTCTTCCTTTAATTCCCTTTGCCCTCAGCATGAACTTGGGCTCTGGGAAAGGAACGGCTGCTTAACGACTTGAGAGTGAGGGGAGTAGAAAATCATTAAGCTGCCCCTTCTAGAAACTGGCTCCACTCCGTTCTTGCAAGGAGCCTTCCAAATGTTACCCTTGGAAAGTTAAGACTGATTTTGGAACCTAGCCATTTTGAACCACAGACACTGATCCACAAAAGTATTTTTTATCTCGGGCAGTAAATGCCACGTGATTTAAGAGTCTGGTCCTTAAGCCATGGTCCTTGATCGTCAGGACATCAAAGGCTGTCTCTCTCTGTGAGTTGGTCCCATTTTGCTTTCTAAATCCCAGACGTGAGTCTCTCCCATTCCTTCCTGGTCTAAATCCCCCTTCTCCTTTAAAACAGGTTTCAGCATCTTAAAACAAAACAAAACAAAAAACCCCTACAACTTAAAAGCTTGCAACTGATTTTGTAATTTTGTAAAAATAATTTACTAGAGTCCTTCTTGTCATCATATACTTTGGTACCTACAGGGATGGAAGAAGGCATGGCGCTTACCTCTACCCTTCATCACATCACCCTAGTATCTATACTCTGGTAGTTCTTCAGCAGGCCTGATTCCTATTGCTCCATTAAAACCTGAGTAATTTTTTTTTTTCCTTCCGGTACGCGGGCCTCTCACTGTTTGTGGCCTCTCCCGTTGCGGAGCACAGGCTCCGGACGCGCAGGCTCAGCGGCCATGGCTCACGGGCCCAACCACTCTGCGGCATGCGGGACCCTCCCAGACCGGGGCACGAACCCGCGTCCCCCGCATCGGCAGGCTGACTCTCAACCACTGCGCCACCAGGGAAGCCCGAAATCTGAGTAATTTTTTGTTTTGCTCCAATAAAAGAAGTTCAGGACTTCTTTTAATAATATCTCTTTAGTATATTTGAAGATCCCTTGATATCACTTTCTAAAGCTCAGTTCTCTAGGCTGACTTCCTTTGACCTCCACCAAACATACCCAATATAGATTGTTTATTTTACCTTTTAACTATTTTGCTTCATTATTCTATTCTGAACCGATTCCAATTATTTTGCTTATCTCTGAGACTATGGACCCACACTAGACTCAGGTTTCTAACATCCTGGGAGAGTTATTTTCCAGTTCATTCATGGACGATTTACTGAGGGTCTATTAGATATGAGATTAAGGGATACAAAAATGAACTAGTTATGGACTCTGTCCTCCAAGAGCTTACAGTCCTTAAGGAAGTGAAGCAAGTATATAAACGGCCGTAGACCAAGTGTGAAGTGCTCTGACAGTTCAAA
Organism: Neophocaena asiaeorientalis asiaeorientalis; assembly: GCF_003031525.2. Classification (NCBI taxonomy): domain Eukaryota; kingdom Metazoa; phylum Chordata; class Mammalia; order Artiodactyla; family Phocoenidae; genus Neophocaena; species Neophocaena asiaeorientalis. The sequence goes on from NW_020174551.1 coordinate 4,057,109, forward strand.
GGAGGTGAGATTAAACTCCAGCTGTAGGGGTCCAGGATGGCTTTGTGAGTGGGTCTTGAAAGGTGACAGGGTCTGGGTGGTTGGGGAGGAAGGATATCCAGGGAGAGGAATGTCATCCTCCTCTGAATGCCATCTACTATTATCTGAAGGTATCTTCTCTTTAATAAGTACAATCCTGACTCATATTCCATCCTAGGTCTTAGTCCTCATCATTGTATGCCTTCTTGCAGCAATTTAAACATTCTTTAACATGTACCAGCAAAGCTTAGTTTAGCTCTTTGTGTGCTAATGATTTCAAATCTACTCTGTTTATTGCTTTTATTGTCTAGTCTATTCAAAGTTTAACCAGAATATTTTGTCATTCCACAGGCCAGGTTTCGGAGGTTGGGTTTCGTAGGGAAGAGGGAAGGGAGATTCCGAGCCAGGTCTCTCAATCCTAATTCTGCTTCTAGGAGTTTATAACCTAACTCAGACCACTCTGTCTACCTTTTTTTTTTTTTTTTAACATCTTTATTGGAGTATAATTGCTTTACAATGGTGTGTTAGTTTCTGCTTTATAACAAAGTGAATCAGTTATACATATACATATGTTCCCATATCTCTTCCCTCTTGCGTCTCCCTCCCTCCCACCCTCCCTATCCCACCCCTACAGGCGTTCACAAAGCACCGAGCTGATCTCCCTGTGCTATGCGGCTGCTTCCCACTAGCTATCTATTTTACGTTTGGTAGTGTATATATGTCCATGCCACTCTCTCACTTTGTCACAGCTCACCCTTCCCCCTCCCCATATCCTCAAGTCCATTCTCTAGTAGGTCTGTGTCTTTATTCCTGTCTTACCCCTAGGTTCTTCATGACATTTTTCTTTTCTTAAATTCCATATATATGTGTTAGCATACGGTATTTGTCTTTCTCTTTCTGACTGACTTCACTCTGTATGACAGACTCTAGGTCCATCCACCTCACTACAAATAGCTCAATTTTGTTTCTTTTTATGGCGGAGTAATATATACAATGGAATATTACTCAGTCTGTCTACCTTTGAAATCCTCCATGAATCAGTACTTAAGAAGCAAGTTAGGAAGTGTCCTCCGTAACACACTTCTTTACCTTCTGTGCTCACTGTTGTCCTCTACCCACTCTCATACGTTAGAATACAAGATGCTGGGTTGAGACGTGGCTCAAGATGTTGTGTAGAGTTAACAGTGGTAGGAAAAGTCTGGGTAAACCAAGTCCCTCAGCTCTACCAACTGCTTAAGTTGGTTAAATTTGTTAGTATCGTGGACTGAAAGAATCTCCAAATAAAGATAAATGCTTCAGGAAAGAGTTAGAGACCCTTTGACAAGAAAAGGATCTTGGGACTCATTATTCCATGTCTTCGTTATATAGATGAGTCCCTAACACCCAGAGAAGAGGAATAGCGGCTGCCATTTATTGGGCGTCCATGTGTTTTACATAAATTCTCATTCAATCTAGATACTAACTCTCAAATCTGGAGTTATTATCCTCATATTACATATTAGAAAACTGGGGCTGAGGGAGGCTAATTGCTCAAAGTCATACAGCTAGTAAGTGGTAGAGGCAAAATTTGAGTGTAAATCAGACTCCCAAGCCACTGTCTTCCACTTCTCATCACTGCTTGCTAAAGATCACAGGGAAACTTAGTACTGTAACACAACCAGGATTAGAACCAAGATCTTGACTCCCAGCCCTGCGACCTTTCCACTCTCTCGTCGTGCTCTGTGTTTATTTTAAAGCCTTCCCAGGAAATATGTCACATGTTCCCAGGTAACGTGTTCAATATCTCACAATTAAGAGGGCTCAATTTTATGTTTAATAAAGACTCAAGCCCCTGACCTCTTCCTTAATCCTTAATGTCATCTGGTCTTAGTTTGTTCTTTCTTTTTCTTTTTTTTTGTTTTTTGATTTTTTTTTTTGTTTGTAACACAGTCACCCTTGGATTTTAAGATTTCTTAATCAGTGCTGGTTATTGTTTTTCCCTTACTATTACTTATTCAGTTTTGTAAGAAAAATATCAGGATCCAATGGAAAATTGGGTAAAGGCACAAAATAGCAATTTACACAAAGGAAATGAAAAAAACATACCAACACATGGGAAAAATAGGCAGTCTAACTAGTGATTAAATAAATACAAATAACTTTTAAAGTAGTTATTTTTTTCCCTCAACTTAATGACTCCTAACTCCCAGAGCTGGGAAGATTGTGGTAAAATGATTCTCTGCAGATGGTGGTGTAAGTTGGGGCAACCTTTGCAAAGCATTTTGCCATACCTATAAGGAGCCATAAAAATGCTAACAACATTCAACCCTATACTTTGGTTCCTGGAAATTATCCAAAGGAACAATTGAACAGAAAAGAAAGAAAAAAAAAAAAACCAAACCCTAGATGCATAGAAATGTTCATTGTGGTGTTGTCTATAATTTTTTTTAATTCTGAAAGATAAAAGAAACTCTAAATATTCAACACAAGAGAACTGATTGGATAAATATTGTTATATTGACCCAGCATACAGTACTATGTAACCATTTAAAATGATAATTCACAGGAGTGTGGGGTAGTACGGAAATGTTTACCTTATGACACAAGCTAAAAGAAAGGATACAAAATTCCATATTATAATGCACCTGTGAAAATGTATTATGCATATCAACAAAACTGGAAAGTAGAGTACAAAAATAAAAATGCTCTTCTAGTTGAGGGGAATTGTGGGTAATTTTTTTCCTTTTTTCCAAGTTTTCTTTCATGTTGATGTTATATTGCCTTTATTGTTTAAAGGAATAAAGTAAGACAAATGGTACAGGGAGTTCAAGCTCTGGATTGAGAGTTTAAAAACTTGAGTTTTCTTCTTTTTTTCCCCCAGCATCACATGCATTATTGGCCCTCATAAACCTCAATTTCTCAATCTGCACAATGGGTTAACACTAGTTTCCTGCACCCCAGATTGACAGAATATTTATTTTATAAAGCTTTTAACTCACTAATTTCAAGGGTTCACATAAATGCCCTCCTGGGAGAATGAGAGGAGGGAGGGAGAGGAAAAGATAAATAGGCACTAATTAATTTTAAACGGAAAGATCATCTGCTTTAATCGGAAATGCATGTGTGCTGTGCCCCTAGTCAGAGTTTGAAGTGCACTCCATGTTAGTTAGCAACTTCAATTTAAAGTAGTGTGTGATCCTTTGGGCTTTGAAGATATGAAGCCTATATACATACACATGAGCTAAAATTACCGCTCAGTCACGGAGGCTGTGTGCACTATGAATAATTAAATGCACTAAGCAACTCCAGCTGACGGATTGATGATGTGCAAGAGTAGCACGAAAACCACGTGACAAGGAAAATTACAAGACATTTTGAAATGATGGTTTAATTTCCAAGCTTTCTTTTCAACTTGTGCTTTCTCTTTCAGCCATTACAGGCAAGTAGAAGAGATTTGATTGTCGTTTCCTGTGAAAGGTTATTTAGCTCCTCAATGCCATTAAGTCACTTTCTGCACTCCAGTGCACTGAGACTTCAGCAGGTTATCAGCCCAGGAAGAGTAAATGGAGACACCAGGATCGGATTTCTAAAGGAAGGAAAGTTAAAGCAAAGTTTGAAAGCGGTGACAGCCAACAGCCAGGAGCTTAGGAACTCAATTAGACTGAAAGACAACTATCTCATTATCTCATTCCGAAATGATCTAAATACGTAAGAATCTCAAAGTTTTAAATAAACTTGTCCTACTGACTGTCTAGATGACTGAATTTCCCTTCTTAAAAAGTTTTTAAACACCCACATTTGTATTTATTTATTCTAAGCGCAAAGCAGCTGCAATAATTATGCTGTCAGATTCAGAAAGCTAATGAGGAGTCAGCAAATGGAGGGTTTTGCATTTGTGAGATGCTGCAGGAGAACCACTCGGCTGCTTTTTTCCTTCTTTCTTTTTTTTCCTCTTGTTTTCTTTTTCTTTTTCTGTGAGTTGGGAAGGAGAGTCGGGCAGTCCATGGCCAAATTGAAATCCCTTTGATTAACTGGTTGCTTTCCCAGCACTGTTCTGCCACATGTTTCTCTCTCTCTCTCTCTCTCTCTCTCTCTCTCTCTCTCTCTCACACACACACATCCTCCTCCCACCCCCACCCCCATCTCTCTTTTTCTTCCTCTCTCTCTCTCCCTCTCTCCCTCTCTCTGTCTTTGTCTCTTTCTCTCCCTCCCTCTCTCACTCTTTTTTGCTCTCTCCCTCTCTCTCTCCGTCTCCCCCCGCCCCCCCCCGCCTCCCAAAAAAAACTCATAGGTATTGAGGAACTATTGCTTTTGAGGGACATCTTCATGCCACTGTCCCCAAGGTAAGAGGACACTTCTTCCTGAGAGACGTTCCCAGAATGGTTTGGACTTGAGTCGATCTGAGAGTAATCTGTAAAGTTTAATATGCACGGTTTATTTGAACTCTTTGACTGCTTAAGCTATGACCCGAGCTAAAAGAAAGTAGACTACAGAATTGCGCGTTATAATGTACCTGGGAAAATACATTATGCATATCAACAGGACTTGAGGTCTCCCCTTTCCAGTCTAGCAAATATGTAACTCCAAACCGAAGGAGTCAGGGCCACAGCTTACCCAAGGTAGCCAAGACAGAGTCAGCATTGCAGGTTTATTTCTTCCCTTTGGGTGTGAATAGCTTCCAGCAAACAATATTATTACGGCATTTTATGCTTTCGGTGCACCAAAGCTGGAGCTTCTCTTTTTTGTGAAACTGTGTGGTATTGAGAGCAACCCAGTTTGTGCAGCTTGTGAGCCTTGGAAAAGCAGTGCCCAAGTGGAAGGATGTCCTGAGCAGGTTTTGTGGATGTGCTTTGGTGACGATGTGGCTGTCGCCCCGGATGTTTTTCTCAGATGGTATCTGTGCTAATGCTTGTAACGATGGCTACCGGTTATTAAAGATATATGGTGTATCAGAGCAACCCAAGACGTTTGGCACGTATTATCTTCTCTAAGCTGAGAGCAATCTGCCCGCAAGTTTTCTTATCCCCATTTTGCAGATGAGCCCCTTAAAATGTTAACTTTTAGAGGGTGTGGCCCATAAGTTTAGCACAGTAAAGCACCCAGGGACAACACACATTTAACAAACACAGGCATTTATAAAAATGCAAACTGTCAGCATTCTGAGCTAACCAAATACATGAGTCTGAGGGCATAGGTAATATACATATATTTCAAAAACATTTTTTAATCTACAAAAGTTGCACCTTAGAGTCTGTCTAAATGGATTGCCAAATGTATCTAATGTAACAGAAATTTGAAACTTTCCAAAACATTATCTAGCCCAGCACCATGCTCACTGCCTGTCACCACTGGGACTCGTGTCCAGACTCCTTGGCTTGATTTTGGCCCTTGTTAGTGTGTGTGTGGCTTCCAGTTCTACTCCTGTTTTGACCACCTTCAGCACCAAGGTGCCTTTACCCAAGTGTTCATTTGGTAGATATGCATTGAAGTGAATTGAATTGAAGTGAATTGAATAGGAGGCACTTGACAGCTATTCAGTAAAGTGAGTTATCCATGAGTCAGTATAAATTATTGATGTATGAGTCTGGCTTACATTTTGATGTCTCTTCGGGTGACAAATATTACAACAGACATAAAAAATACACCGTGAAAGATCCCAGGAAATAATATGTTGGTGCTTTTCTCTTTTCTTCCCTACAGTGGAGTCTTTATTTACAGTTTCAGGAGTGAGGCTAAAGCCAGAAATGTGTGACCTTTTGGCCTCCTACCAGAAAGGTCACCACCTAGCTGGGTTTAGCAAATGCTGGTGAAAAGAAAGGGCGAGATCACCAAGATTTTCCAGGTAAGTGGTTACAACTGTGTGGCTCCTTATGGATGGAATTGAAAATCAACCACTGTCCAGTGAAGACCTGGTTCATGGGTTCAGAGCACCTCTGTCCTGGGCCCGGCTCTTCATTCCCACTCTGGACACAGAGGCCTAGGCCTCACAGGCTGTGAAAGGAGGATGGCAGTGTGCATCAGCTCCCACCGCCAGGGCACTGATAGGACTCCTGAGACAACCCTTACACGTCACTGTAAGGCCTTGAGCTGGCACATTGGAATACAGGACTCCACTGACATGTTAAGTTCCCTTAACTACGTACTTCTCGCTGTCAGCTGATAGGACAAAATCAGAGGTCAGGATGACCAACTGTCCCCACCTGCTCGAGACCAAGGGGTGTCCCGGGATGTGGGATGTTCAGCGCCAAAAGTGACACAGTCCCAGCTAAACCAGGACGGTTGGTCACCATAGTACTGCAAATGCAAATTACCACCTAGCCTGCCCACAGGTGCCAGAGCAGACCTGGCTCAGTCCAGCACCACCCAGGAGGTGGTTTCGGAGGCCTACGAGTGTCCAGTCATCACTGCTACAGGCTTCTTAGGCTACACCTTTTTGCACCATTGCTTACAGGGAGTCCTCTCCAGGGTGAGCTCTGGGAACCATGAGGACCTGATAGGGAGGGAGGACCCATCCACAAATGTCACAGACTCAGCTGCTCTCAGCAGTCTCCTCCATCAGCCCAGGGCAACCCAGCCTTCCAAGGTAACCTTGAAGAGGAAGGGGCGCTGTAGAGGATTTCTGCAAAGCTACCATATCCTAAAGAGTTCTGCTGGTAGGCACAGAAAGCCAGGTGGGACAACTCCAAAAGCCACCATAGTATAGACATCCCTAGATCTTACAAGAGCACTCATCCTGGGCCTTCCATGGTGGGTAGAGGGGACAGCGATCTAGATAGAGGAATCAAGGTGAGACCCACGCACACAGCCAGCCAGCCAGCCCTGCAGGTGACCCTGGCTATATCCCAGTCCACAGTCATTAACCTATGATTTGGCCACGCATCTGGCAACCACAGCTTGCTGTGCTTCCTAGCAGAACTTTTGGGGCCTAGATGGTAATGACTGGCATACTCCCTGCACCACCCCTGCCCCGACGTCATTCACATGGCAGGATTCAGCTCTTTGCCAGTTTCTCTGTTAAAGGCATGTACGCATCAAGAGCGGCTGCCTTTTGGATCTTCTAAGATCATTGTATTTAGAAATTTGGAGAGATCAGGGAAGTTTAGAATTATAGCTCTTCGTCAGAGCATTTTATGAAATACTGAAGTTTATATTTTGACGATATAAAATTGGAATTACAATAGGCAATACAATCATAACACGGTATTTCCCAAGTAAAATATTTTCTAGAGCAGAAATTTTACTGTGTAATTATGCCATTTTAAACCCACCAGTTATGAGAACAGGGTATACTTTAGGATTTGCCCTTCATAAAATTATCAAAGACATTGATGGAAATGGTCTCAGATGGTGGTGCCCCGTAAGACATAACAACTATTTCTATTGTTATTTTGTTTTACTAAAGCCGCCAGGAGGTAGGGAGCTTACCCTGCCTCTCTGAACTACAGTCAGTTTCCGCAAAGAATCATTCATTACCTGTAGATGTAAACTGGTCACAATAGAAAATCAATTAAAAGCAGCGTGACACACTTGGCGTCTGTGTCAGCCGTTGAGGAAGGGAGGGGGCAGGCGGAATGTGCACTGGAGCCATCTCCCGATGTCCCCGGGCCCTTGGTACTAATGTAAGGAGATAAAACCCGCAGGAGATGAACCACAACAGGGAGAAGCTGGAGCAATTAAACTGTTTAATAAACGGCTTGGGATCAGCAAAATCTGGGAGTGCTGGAGTTAGGGACTAAAAGTGGTAATCACATGGACACTTGGGGCCTGTAAATCTTTTCCACTAAATTGAATTTATGTTAAAATATTCACTTTTCAGGAGCTTCAAAATGTAAATTGGGATATTAGGGCTTATAACTAGCAGCAATGCCTGAAAATTAAGACTCTTAAAAGATCCTCAGAATGTCAGTTTCAGGTATGGAAAAACTGTATGCTAATGTCTACAACAGAGAAATGGAACTAAAATTTACTGGGTATATACCATGTGCCAGGCACTTTACACATATTATTTCAAAGCTTGGTGTGTTTTGAATAGTTAGGGTGTGGTGAGGTATAACGATAATTTGTACATTTGGAGGTAGATTTTGATTACCAGGGGTAAGATGCTGCCTCTGTTAAAATTTATTATCACCTTTTCTATCTATCTATCCATCTGTATTTATATATAATTCCATCAATAACTTTGCAATAATATTTAACAGGTTTCCTTACTCAATCTGTTATTCATGATTCTGATTTTTTTTATTCTTCATTCACTTCCAGGGCTACCTGTATTGCTGTTTCCATTTTAATTTGCTTCCACTTATAAGAAGCTTCAAATCTAACTCCACACTGGACCAAGGGTTTTATACCGTCACATCACCTGTGATGTGGAATATTTTAAATATGATGTCCAAGGCAACAGTGCATAATACTTGAGGAAAAAGCAGTGAAAGGTTATTGATGCTGTCATTTGCCTAGAATTTAACAGTGATTGGCTCAAAAATTAGACATACATTGAAATCATCTGAGAAGAGAACTTCTGAATAATTTCATTCATTTCGTTATTTGATAGAGTGATCCTTGGGCCAGAAGGAGAACAGGACAGACGAGAGACAACAATTGAAAGACTTTGGAGACAGAGCTGGTGCTTGCAGAGGCCTGTCACTCCTGTGGTCACTTACAATTTCCCGCAACAAAAGGACTTCTGTGGCAAGGAGAGGATTAGTCTAAAGTTTAGAAAAGTCTACGGGGAAGGTGGTTTCTTGGATAAAGTTGTCAACGAAAGGAGTCTTGCTTAAGACTCTTTGTTATGATTTCCTAGGGGGCGCTTCTTCCTTCACTAACTGGATTGTCAAAACACATTACCACCCCATCCCAGCCAGATTTTGGGAGTTTGGATTGAGCTGCTGGTTAGAATTAAATTTCAGGCTGTCTCCTTCTACTGAATCCTAATTGTCTGTGATGACAGCAAAAGTGATGAGTAATCTCAGCTCTGACTTGATGGCAGAGATACTGAATAGATAGATAAGAGCAAAGAGTTCCAAAGTTGTAATTCAAGTCCTGTTGCACCATGAGATACACATGCTTGTGTGCACACACATAAGCCTCAAATAAAATGAGAGATCTGTCTCGGCTAACATGTGTTTCATTTTCTACAATGGGTCCTTCTAAAAGAACCTGGGGAAACTCAAATTACTTCATCTGGGGATGATCTACTCAGGAAATGTAGTAGCCTAGAAACCAGAGACCGCTATATAGCCTTTAGAAGAACAAGGAGGAACTAATTAAGAGAGAATTTAAAAATAGTACCTATGCACTCAGAGTCTGAGATGGAAGGAGGAAAAATGTACACAGATGGTCCAAAGAAATCTACCTTACTATTTGATTTTAGTAAGGCATTTGACAAAGCCTGTCCAGATATACCTGAAAGATGAAACTGTGTGGGCTGGATGATGAGGCAGATATATGTGCTCAAAGAACGGTGGCCTTACTGGAGAAAGGCCAGCAGTGGTGTGGTACAAGTTTCAGCCCTAAGTCCTATTCTGGTCAAATGTTTTTATTATTAATCACTTGAATAAAACTGGAGAAGGCACACAGTTTATTCATATAACTCATTAAAGTAAGTACTGTTATTACTCATTTATTACTTCCACTTTACAAAAGAGGAAACTGAGGCTCAGAGACGTTAACTAACTCCTTTGTGGTAGGACAGCAGAGGTAAGGTACACACCTGAGGTCTGGCAGTCTCCAATGTCTATGATCTTTCCAGTAATCACATACCTATCAAATCTGTAGAATACACAACTCTTGAAGAGGCAGCTGACATTTAGCATTGGATCATGATTCAAAAGCCTGAGATCTTGCTAAAGGCTAATGTGTAGCATTACACACCTATTAGAATGGTCAAATTCCAGAACACTGACAGCACCAAATGCTGTCAGGGATGTGGAGCAACAGGAACTCTCATTGTAGGTAGAAGTGCAAAAGGGTGTAGCCACTTTAGGAGACCGCTTGGCAGTCTCTTACAAAACTAAGCATACTCTTACCATAGATCCAGCAATCATGCTCCTTTGTATTTACCCAAAGGAGTTGAAAAGTTATGTCTACACAAAAACCTGCACACAGATGTTAATAGCAGCTTTATTCATAATCGCCAAAACTTTAAAACAACCAAGGTGTCCTTTTGTAAATAAGTGGATAAATAGACTGTGGTACATCCAGACAATAGAATATTATTCAACAGTAAAAAGAAATGGAGCGATCAAGCCATGAAAAGACGTGGAGGAACCCTAAATGAATATTACTAAGTGAAAGAAGCCAATCTGAAAGTCACACACTACATCATTACAACTATTGGACATTCTGGAAAAGGCAAAACTATAGAGACAGTAAAAAGATCGTGGTTGCTAGGGGAGGGAGGGAATGTTGAATAGATGGTGCACAGAGGATTTTCAGGACAGGGTAACTATGTATGATACTATAATGGTGGATAAAGATATACATCATTCATCAAAAATGTGTCCAAACCCATGGAATATACAACACCAAGAATGAATCCTAATGTAAAACGGACTTTGGATGATAATGATGAGTCAATGTGGGTTCATACAGTGTAACAAACGTAGCACTCTGTGGAGGGCGTTGGTAATGGGGCAGGCTGTGCATGTTGGGGGGAGGGGTGTATGGGAGCTCTCTGTACCTTCTGCTGAATATTGCTGTGAACCTGAAATTGCTCTGAGGGCTTCCCTGGTGGCGCAGTGGTTGAGAGTCCGCCTGCCGATGCAGGGGACACCGGTTCGTGCCCCGGTCCGGGAAGATCCCACCTGCCGCAGAGCGGCTGGGCCCGTGAGCCATGGCCGCTGAGCCTGCGCATCCGGAGCCTGTGCTCTGCAACAGGAGAGGCCACAGCAGTGAAAGGCCCGCATACCACAAAAAAAAAAAAAAAAAAAATTGCTCTGGAAAATAAAGTCTATTAAAACCAAACCAAAAGAAAAAAACCCAGAAAATAAAAAAAGCTGATGAGCAACAGCCAATACATTCCTATCAAATTTCATCTGGTTTAATTTCTTACACTTTAGGCTTAAAATGTCAACAAGTTAAGTAAGGCTTAGTGGAAGTTGGCACTTTTAACTATAATACGAATTAATAGTATGTCTGGCTGCCCACAAAAGATAATGCTAATACTTGTGGCTGATATAAATGAAGGAATAAGAGGGTGTCCCAGAGAAGGGAATTAGTCAGATCACATCTAAATTATTGTTAAATTTCACTCTACCCATCACACTTTAAAAGAAACATCATATTGAAGTAAATATTTATTGTGCATCTATTAGTTTACAGATTTAATCCTGTTTAATCCTCTTAACAAGTAAGAGGTAGGTGTAATTATTCCCCGCCTTGCAGAGAAGAACGCAGAACTTAATTTAAGCATCTAGGATTTGATGCTCAGACTCTGTCCCCAAAGTCTGGGCTGCACGCTCCAAGGAGGGCTGCTAGGAGAACAGAGGGTACAGAGACCAGGGCACAAGAAGGAATACTCCAAAAAGGGAAAACCCAGGGGCAGAGAAATTCCCTTCAAGGAATTGAGGGTTCTCATGGAGCAAAGGGGCTGGCTTTCTGCTGGGTGGCTGTGGAGCCGGGACAAATACGTACATTGAAAGCTCAGAGATGGTATTTTTGATACAGCAGGAAGAGTTCTCCAAAAATTTCACCTGTCCACCAATGAAATGAGCTCCCACAGCAGTAGTGGACTTCCTTTTTGCCCCAAAAGAGATAGAAAGCTGTAGGAGGGATTCCCATATTGGAAATTAGAATAGCTGACCCCTAAGGTCCCATCTAATTCAAAGATGTCTAATAAGGGCTTTTGAAGAGCTGTGGAGCGACTATACTTGGAATTATAGTAAGATCCTATTGTTGTAAGAACAGGTAGGCTCGTTTTGGGGTTTTTTAAAAGGATTTTTTAAAAAGTAAAAATTGACAAAATTATTCTCTTTAATTATAATGGAAGATAAATCATGCTTGTGTTTCCTTCTTTTTCTCCTTTAATGAATGGATTTGCCTATTCAAAAGCTTAATAAAAATTATGTATGAAACACCGAAACAATATTCTAATCTTCGTTTCTTCCTTGATTCTATCAAAGGAGCATTCCTGTTTGTGCATATTTTTTTCCTCCCATGTTTTTGTTGATTCCTTTCTATAGGCATATACCTGACTTTAAAAAACATGAGTTATTTTTGTTCAATTAGATGTATTAGTTATTTAATAATGCTTACTTTTTCAGTCACTAGTGCTACTCACCTGGTATTTCTGTCTCCCAGACTCCATAATTGGATGACACTTCCTGGCTCTCTGGTGGATGGATAGGGCTGTATGATTAGCGCTAGCCAATGAATTGTGAGTGGAAGTAAAATGTATCACTTCTGAATCAAGCATTTATTTGATTGCCAGTGCAACACCCTCCAGATCTCTCTTCATTTTTCCCTCTGTTACAGTGACCAGCAGCATTCAAGATGGTCCCAGAATGAAAGGATGTAGAACGGAGTCCCCAGATGATGTATAATGAATATATAGTGAGAAAGAGAAATAAAACTTTGTTTTAATCCATTAATATTTGGAGATTATTTGTTACTGCAGTGTAACCTAGACTATCCTGACTATTCTAGGTCACATAAAACATGTTGGTCACCGTCCAACACGGAAGTTACTACCTACATGTGACTACTTATATTTAAATTTAATCAAGATCAATTTTAGTTCCTCAGTCACACTAACCACATTTCAAGGCCTCCATAGCCACATGTGGCTAGTGGCTACCATAATGCACAATGCAGATATAGAACATTTCCATTATTGCAGAAAGTTTTGCTGAACAATGCTGACATAGAGTGGTAGGATTTTTATGAGAGTTGGTAACGTTGTCTTCTAACATTTCTTGATACTTTAAGTGCACATCCAATACCACCTTGGAGTTATTCTCAAAAACTTTTGCCTTTTTATAATGAAATCTCTAGGAACATCCAATGGAAGTTACTTTCTGGAGGAAAATAAATCACTCTGAGCAGTTACAATTCTTAGAACCAAAGTGCTCAGACTTTCCTGAAGGTTACACTGACTGACACCTTTTTGTTACTCTCAATGCCTTTCATAAATGAATTCCCAGAACAGTTTTATTTTAGTCCATCCTCTCTGAATCTATTCACATTTTCTACTTCTAACTCCTCTGCATCCCTAAGTAGGTTAATAGGCACCTGGTATAAGATCTGAGGTGCTGGGTAATGAATTCATCCAAGTTTATTGGCATTCTTGTAAACAATTGTTTCTTTTGTAAGAACTGTCATTGGATATTGCAAGAAAAATCTTGCGGGAGCCCAAAACTGAACCAAGATATAAAATAATCTTTCCCATCTATTCATTAATTTAGTCCACAAACATCTGCAGTGGAAATATAAAAAACGTTCCCCCAAGGATCCTGTAGTCAACTGGGGCATTAGGTGGAAATAAATACAAGATCCAATGACATTTCAGTCCTCCCTGTCATAGAGGAGATGACAATTCATCTTTGTCTTCAAGTGAGAGTTTTCCAGGCAGGCAATTGGTGAGGGCGTGGGGAGGAGGGTGAAAAGAAGATAGCCCTGTGTGTGGGAAGTAAAGAAAGGACAGGATGGTTTTTGGCTGTAAGAAATTGAAAACCCCCATTCAGTGGCTTAATCCATGAGGATATTAGGTCACATAAGAAATCTAGAAGTACCTAGATTTAATTCCAGGTTCCAGGATTAATTAACTGATGGGTCAAAGACGTCATCAACAACCCAGGTTCCTTCGTCTTTCTTCACTGCATCTTCGGTGTCCTTCATTGCCTAATTCTCAGGCTGGTTCCTATCATGGTCACAAGATGCTACCACAGCCCCAGGCATCACATACAGGCATGACAATGTCCGGTAGAGGAAGAGGATGCCTCTTCCTGTGTGCTTATTTTTCAAAGAAAGCATGGTTCTCTTCACATCTTACTGAACAGACGGTCACATATCCACCCCTGAACTGCCAGCAAGAGAAATTAGATGACGCTTTAGAATGGTCAGGATTTGCTACTGATCTGAAGCGGGGATCACTTTCCTGAGGGGCAAGTTCCTGAATAATCAGTTTTCTCTTAACTGGGGAAGAAGTGAGGAATGGCTGTTGAAGAGTCAACCAAAGAATCTGCCACGGCAACTGTCTGTGGGGTGTAGTGGTGCAGGGAGTGGTGGGAGATGAAGAATGGCTGTAAGGTTTCCAGTCTGTGGGCCTGGATGACTTGTTATATCATTTTTAGTCAAGCAATTAGTTCAAGAGAGGAGGCTATGTGCTCATTTCTGGACATCTTCAGTTGGAGGTGTGTATCAGACAATTGGAACGGCTGACCTGGGACTAGGAAATGAAGACTGGCTATATGTGGGCATCACCTACATACATGTCACTGAAGTCCCAAAGATGTGATTCCCCAAGAGAACATATAGAAAGAGAAGAAGCACAAGGGTGGAAGAAAGAAGAATTCGCAAAGGAAACAAAGTATTAATGGCTAGAAATTGGAGGGGTGGGGCAGAAAACTAGAATCATTCTGGGTGATAAAAGTCAAGAAGAGTGTTCCAAGATTGAGGGGCCCACAGAGAAAATATCAGAGAGGTGTAAACCAAGGCAGGCCATGGATTTTGGTGGCTTCTGGTCATGGGTGACCTCTAAGGGAGCAGCTTCCGTGGAATGGTGGTCATAGAAAGATACAACAGATTAAAGGGAGAGTGAATGGTAAGAAAGTAGAAGCAGGACATAGCTTTCAGAAACTATCACAAAAGGATGGAACTATGCATTTTATGGAGTGAAGGAAAAAGAAGGAAGTCGGGAGAATCATTGGACAGTCTAAACACACTGGGCATGCTCCCTCCTTGGGCTTCTGCCTGGCTCTTTCCTCTGCCTGGAACGTTTTCCCCCAAATATCCACGCAGCCAACTCCCTTGCCAACTTCAAGACTTGCTCCAATGCCATCTATCAGCAAAGGCTACACCCGCCACCCTATCCAACACCCAAGCCTCCTGCACACAAATCCCCCTTACCCTGGCCGCTTTTTCTAAAGCCTGTTGTTGCTGGATTTCATGCTGTATAATTTATGGTTTACAATGTTTATTGTTTTTCTCACCCCTACTAAAATGTAAGCTCCTTGAGGATAGGAAACTTTGTTTTATTCACTGATGTATTTCAAGCACCTTGAATAGTCCCTTGTACATAGTAGGACCTTGATAAATGTCTTTTGAGTGAATGGACTCCTCTGCCATTTGTTTCACTGCAACCCCACACTCCTTTACTCCCTTGACCTGATCTGGGTTTTTTTTGTTTTTTTCATATATGACACACTGATGTCTTATATTTATTGTTTACAATTGACCCTTAAAAAATTCAGGGATTAGGGGCACTGACCCTCTGCACAGTCAAAAATTTGAAAATACCTTACAGTCGGTACTCTATTGGTGGTTCCTCCACATCCATGGATTCAACCAACCGCAGATCTTGTAGTACTGTAGTATTCACTACTGAAAAAAAATCTGCATATAAGTGGACCCATGTTCAAACTCACGTTGTTCAAGGGTCGGGTGTATTTGCTCTCTCCCCCTCCTAGAAAGTAAATCCCACGGGAGCAAATTTTAATGTTCTGTTCACTGATATATCACAAGCATCTAGAATTGTGCATGACACATAATCGGTGTTTAATAACCATTTGTGGAATACATAAATGAATGAATCAGTGAAGAATCAGACATTGAAGGAAATGAGATTAAGAGTTTACGTTTGCCTGGAAGAGGATAAGAGACACGTATCCTCTGTGATTGGAAAAAAGAAAAGTACACGGGTAAAGATTTAGAAACGTTCTGAAGATTGCTCAGCGTCGAGTGGGGTCAAGATCCAGACTGCTTTTGGGTCTGGCTCTGCACTAACTAGCTGTGTGACCTTGGGCAAGTTACTTCACTTCTCTGTGCTCTCATTTCCTCCTTTGTAAAATGAGGATGGTGATAATATCTGTGTCACAGAGTTGCTTGCGAGGATCAAATGATTTAATACATTTAAAGTATTTTGAATAGTGCCTGGAAGATAGTAAGCACTGTGAAAATCAGCTAACCTGTGATGGTGGGTGATGTTTATGGAGGTGGTGGTCATGACGGATGTCGGTAGCCGTCATAGGAGAGCGGAAGATAAATAGACCAGGAAAATGAAAGGTTCAGTGCCATGGAGTTCCAGCTAGCAAGGGGAGGCAGGAGGCCAGGTTAGAGTGGGTTTTAGAATGAAGTTGGGGAAGGAAAAGCCACACCTGGTGCTGGTTGTTTGTGGTTCTCCCTGGTGAGCCTGGCTAGTTAAAATTGCAGGCATTTTTATAATGAAGCGTACTCGGGTTTTATCAACCACCTGCTCTAATAAACATTCAGACATGAATATTAGTGCTTTAAAATTTGTTTCTTTCCAAATTCCAATTCCTGCAAACTTCCATGAAATATAATGATGGCACTGAATGTTTTGGTCCTTTCTGAGATTTTTTTTTTGTCTTTATTTTAGTTTCGCAGGTGTTTCGTACTTTATTATGTTTAAACAATGTTTGAGGAGAGGTGCAGGGAATTTGAGGCAGGAAATGCAAAGGGCCAGGCTAATGGCACTAACAGAACCCACTACAATGGCCACCACAGGCCACACATCTCTGGAAAAGACAATTCCCCACAAGGGTGCCTGGGGAAGGCAGATAAAAGACCAAAGTTGGGTCATGTGACAGGTGTCACTTGAGTAACAGTACTGGGGCCGGAGATGAAAGCCCACTCCTTTGGGTCACATGACACAGCTTCATTACGCTCCCAGCAGGGGGTTAGAGAGTCTGGATGCCAGTTTTACTTATTTATTTATTTGTGGGTTTTTTTCCCCTTATTCTGTGATAATGAGAAAATGTTTAAACTCCCATCTCTGTGTTTAAACATTTCTCCCTGCTGACAGCAGCGGGATACCCCTTGATCAACTGTCAGATAGGAAAGTGCAATTTTTCTGGAAAGTAAACAGCATGTTAGCTGGTTGGAAATAATTTTCTGTTTATTGGTAGCTGTTCGGGCAGGAGTGATGGAGCTCTGTGACAGCATTTGTCAAATGAGGAATAAGAAACAAGTTTGGAAATACCTTTAAGGACAGAGCTCTGACAATAGGGCCTTACTATTTTTTTGATAAAAATGTACTCTAAAAAAGTTAAATTCAAATGGGGAAGAAAAAAAAAAAACTTTTCCAGTGTTACCAGCTCCTGGAGATCCTTCTGGCAAAACTGACACCAAGTCAAAGGCATGGAACTCTGGAGTTGGAAGGGTACTTGGCAGTTACTAAATCCAACCCACTGGGGAAACTGAGGCTCAGCAAAATGCCTTGGATTCTTCTCACAAATCAGCGGAAAACATAATAATTACCAATATAATAGAGAAAGAGGTTATTTTTGCTTTTCAAATTCATGTGTGAATATAAATGGGAAAAACCGGGGGAGGCAGTTTTAACTTTTGACCTATGTATACTTAACGACCAGGTTTAATGGCTTATGTAACATGTGGATCTCTCTTTTTTTTTTTTGCAGAGCGGCTACAAAGATACCACCACCATCTTTTATTGATTAAACACATCAGAAAAAGATGGCAGCAATAGAAGCAATATATTGATTTATTCTCAAGCTATATACAGTCAACAGTTCATGTCTATCTTGAGTTAGGCTAAATCCGAGGTCCTGATTTGTTCCAGAATTTGCCTCACTTCTTCCAAATAGCTAGAGAAGTATTCCCAGCTGCTGACTAGGTGCCTTCACTTAGATCTTTCCAACAAATACGTCTAGTCCTACATGTCCGAAATCTTCTCCCCCCACATCATAAACAGAGCAAAATGTCTTCTCCGTTTCCATTTTGATTAACTGCATCGCACTGTCATTCACCCCGTTGCCAGCTCCCCCTCTCCCCGCCTCCAAAATACCTCCCAGCCCATTTTCTCCTCTCCATCCCACTGCCTGGCCACAGACCTGTGGTTCTCAGAGTGGGGTCCCTTCACCATTAGTATCAGCACCACCTGGGAAATGGTGAGAAATGCACATTCTCCGGTCCCGCCCCAGACCTCCTGAATCAGAAGCTGGTTGCTGGGATCCAGCAAGTTAACAAGCCTTCCAGGTGATCCTGATGCACTGAAGTTCAAGAATCACTGCCCTGGAGGGGTTCTCCAGGCCTCCAGTAGTCCCCTAGCTGGCCTCCCAGTCACCAACTTCTTTCTTCTCTGGAGTTTTCTCCACACCAGTTGTTCTCAACCTTGGCTGCACATCGGAATCACCTGGAACGTTTTCTTTCAAATACCAAATGCCTGAGTCCTGCTCGCAGGAATTCTTATTTAATTGATCTGGTGTGCAGCATCAGGCATCAGGATTTTTTAAAGTTCCCCATGTTATTCTGATGTGTAGCCAGGACTGCTAATCACTGCGCTGCACTGAAGCAAATCAGATGATGTCACCATCCCCCCTAGAAAAGACTTCATCAGTCAAAAGATAAATTCTGAACAGGACCCTTCAACATGGCCCCACTCGACCTCTCCATCTGGCTCCTCCATCCTCAAGGCTCATTCACTCTTTCTACACTCAGCCACACAGAATTGCTCATCATTCCCCAAAGGCAGTGTTCTGTTCGTATCACTAGGCTTTTGTACTTTCTGTTCCCTCTGCTAGCAGCATCCTTCTTCCTTTTGCCTGATGAATTCCTATCTGTCCTTCAAAACTCAGCTCAAAGGTCACCCTCCCTGACTGCTCCAGCCCTGAGTTGGTTGCTCTCTCCTCTGGGATCAGAGCACTCTGTTGCTTTTACATGAGAGTATTGGTCCATTTGGTATAATCATTAGTTGACACTTCTTTGCTAAAACTGTCTGCACCAGGAGCAGGTCAGAAGAATACTTAGCTTTTAAATTTTACCGACACTGAGAAGATGCTCAATAAACGTTGTTTAAGTGAATAAATTGAAAATAAAATCAACCACACTTGCTGCCTTTCACTGAGATGGAATCATGGTGTCCTTTGGCTTTTCTTTCCAGAAACAGTAAAGCTCACGTAGCTCCTATTAAAATGTGGACAAGGAGTTAACCAGACCTAAGTATCTGACCTTTGTTTTCTAATCTTTAAAAGAGCGTCAATAATACGGACTTTGTAGAATGAACATGAGGACTCATTGTACAACACCCAGCAGAGTGCTTGACGCAGAGCAGGCACGAAATAAGTTAAAGTTTTTATTATCATAATAGGTAAAACTAACTGAAAACAAAGAAAGTGGAACTGAGCAGCACATCTGTTTACACATCTGTCTCCCCCTTCAGAGCGTGAGCTCTTGACGGGCAGAAACTGTCTTATTTATCTACGTGTTCCCTGGGGCTGGGAACCCAGTAGGCATTCATTAATTAATTCAGTCCCTCACTCAACAGCATTTATTAAGCTAATGAACGAAATAACTAGCATTTGGGTTCGAATGGTGGCATGCTGTGTGGCGGCATAGAAGGACTCACACATTTGCCCATCTTACAAAACAGAATCACAATTTTGGCAGCTGGAGGGTATCTTAGGGATCACCTTAAAGCTCCTTATTTACAGATGAAGAAATGGAAATAACCCCACAGGAAAGCCATTTTAATTTCAATATTTAACAAAGACTTTCTGAGTTACAAATTAATGCTGACCAAGTAGGAATACAGGTCCATGTTTGTAAAAGTTGGCCCCATCAGTGACTTGTTGAGTAAGCACTATAACTGGGACAGCACCTGATTTACCATGAGGTGAGAAGCTGGCAGGTAGAAAAGAATTTCAGGGAAAAAAAAAATCATGGGTTGCACCTTTGAGCATTTTCAGTTCCAGATCATATAGTTCCTCTCTTGGAAAGTAAAGCACATTTACCCAATACGCATTTACATTTGTTACTCTGTCCTTTCAAAAGGCAGATAGAAGGCACAATTTGGGTCATTTAACAAGTTCTTCTTCAAGCAACAACAAAGAACAGATAAAAGTGGTTAGCAGATAGGACTGCATAAATAAGCCTCTTTAATAAACAAACAATCACTTCAATAGAGTGTCCTCCTGGTCTGAATCACCCCCAAGAGGTCTGAAAGCCACTTTCCGCTTTCAGGACAGTCTAGTGTAGAGTTTCACTGGTGACCCCGAGTGACTGGCTCAGAAGTCAGGAAGGCTGCTCAGGTGGTGCAAAGGGGACAGCCAGGGGCACTGGCCACAGGTGTGCGGACGGAAAACCCAGGAGGCTCTTTGTGCCAAACATCCAGCACCACTAGGCCTTGGTGGCCTGATCTCCAGGAAGCATCTCACTGCAGGGCTCTCCTGGGAGGCATCCACCCTGACCCTTGTGTGCAAGGCTGAAAATGAAGTTCAGGCCTTGTATCAGTTTGCTTGGGTTGCCATAACAAAATATCACTGAATGGGTGGCATAAACAAAGAAATTTATTTTCTCACAGTTCCAAGATCAAGGCGTCTGCAATGTTGGTTTCTTCTGAGGCTTCTCCTTGGCTTCCAGAAGACACCTTCTCACTGTATCCTCACAAGGTCCCTCAGTCTGTTATCTGTGTCCTAACACCCTTTTCTTATAAGGACACCAGTCATATTGGATTAGGGCCTACCTATATGACTTCATTTTACCTTAATTACCTCTTTAAAGGTCTTATCTCCAAATACAGTCACATTCTGAGTCACGACATATGAATTTGGGGGAACACAATTCAGTCCATAATTGGCCTCTTAGCTGTAAGACTGGCTGCCAACTTCTCTCCTGTGGAAGATGAATGAATGAATGAGTGCTCTAGACCAGCTGGACACTGAGCTGCAACTGATGCAATGTTTCCTCTGGCCACTCAGGATTTTTCTTAAGTCACGGTGTGAGAAGGAACTACACGGGCGGGGGGCAGCCCCAGGCAGGAGTTGGGGTGGACAGCCAGCCCCGGCTCCAGATAAGAAGCCCCTCTCTAGGAACACGTGTTAGGAAGAGTGCTTGATCAGAGTGTCAACTTGTGGGCCAAGGAGGAACACTAAGTGGTTTTGTCTGTCACCTCCTCCACCCCCACTGGAATTCGGCCACAGTCTGATGGAAACTGCCCACTTTCAGGAGAATTTCCCACTATCAGTGAGGCTGTGCTTCGTACTTAGGCTATCACCAGGCTTTCAGAGCAGCGATACTGCTCTCCCCCTGGCAGGCGTGTGGATCTCAAGGGTTGGGGTATGGCACCAAAAGCTACTCTGTGCAGAATGTTCTGTTAATTGGGGGTTTCATTCACATTTCATTCCCTGCACCGACCGTGCGACACGTTACTCCTGCAGCCTCTCTTCATTCGCCCCACGTTACAGTTGAGAAAACGGGGAGGGGCCACATGACAGATAAGGGAGTGAGCTGGGATTCAAGCTTAAATCCAGCCCATGTGGTTCCAAAGCCCATGCTTGGACCCCTACTCACGCTGTCCTCATGTCACTGTGAAGAGGACCAACAGGTCTTCATAAACAGCTGTGTGAGAAAGGGTTAAAGGTCCTAGTTTGGAAGTCCGAGTAGCTGGGTTCCAACCCTTACTCCACAGCTTTGTAGCTGAATGCTTTGGGGCAAGTTACTTAACTCATTAGGCCTCAAATTTCCGTATCTGTTAAAATGGGTCCAATAATAGTACCTACCTCTAAAGGGGTTATAGTGAGGCTTGAAAGGGTTTTACCCACCAGGGGTGTTTAATAAATGATAGTTACTAGTACTATCACATCACAAAATACAATCAATATTATGAATTTGCTCCCACCTGTTTGTGTGTACCCAGTGTGTTGATGAAGAAAAACAAGAGCCCCTACTTACTGAGCACCTACTGTGTGTCATGCTGTAGACTGGGTGTTTTATATATATGACCTCGTGTTCATGTATATGACCTTATTTATTCCTTGCAGGCATCCTCTGAGGTAGTTTATAGGATAAGCCTCCTATTCAGATGAAGAAAACAAAGCTCAGAGAGGGTAAGTGACTTGCTTGAGGTCACACAGCTGAAAAAATATAGAGCTGAACTTTGGTTCCAAGACTGACTTCAGAGCTTATGCTTTGAATCACTAAGATACAATGTCTCTCTGAAGTAATAAACCTCAAGAAAAATTCCAGAAGTTACTACCCTCAGCTGTGCATAATCTTTTAAAGAAATCACTTTGAAAGGTGCAAACTAATCCCATCAATGAGTCCATTGTTCTTACTCTTTGGCCCTCAGAACCATCTACAACCCTCAGGAGAAAACTAGTCTCATTCAGTTATATCAGACTCATCTTTTAATCTAAAATAATATCACTTAATTTGACTATTCACCTTATTTCCCAGACTTTGATACAAATGAATTTTGGCTGTTGGTAAAAATCAAATCCCCCTTTAGAGGATAAATATTTGCTCCCATCAAGATACTCCAAAGTATGCACTTAAGTGTCTAAAAAGAAACGATCCAGATTGTTTTTAATAGTATCTTTGGAATAAGTGATTCATCTTCCAACGGGACTGCTTTAAAGGGGAGACTCATGTGGGATGCATATGCTCTGGTATGTTTATTTAAAACATAACTTAAGGGTTTCCCTGGTGGCGCAGTGGTTGGGAGTCCGCCTGCCGATGCAGGGGACACGGGTTCGTGCCTCGGTCCGGGAGGATCCCACATGCCACGGAGCGGCTGGGCCCGTGAGCCATGGTCGCTGAGCCTGAGCGTCCGGAGCCTGCGCTCCGCAACGGGAGAGGCCACAGCAGTGAGAGGCCCGCGTACCGCAAAAAAAAAAAAAAAAACCCATACCTTAAATTTCCTTATATATATTCACAAGTAACTTGCCTGGAAGCCCCAGACACTCAACTCTGCTGAGGCAGAGGAAACTGATGAGGTCACTGAGTCCTTTTCAATTGTGTCTTGTCTGGACTCTTAAACTCTTATTCAGTGGGTTACAAACATGAGCAAAAGCGTTCATTGAGGAAAGGGACATCCCCACACTTGCACCTTGAAGCAGCTCTCTGTCCTGCAATGCCGAGCCCTAAGACAGAAATGGCAGTTACTAGCTTGAGAGAGTTTCGGGCTCTAAAGAGACAAATGAGAGTATTGGGTACAGCTTTTTTGATAGGAAGTCAGCAGTTCTCTCATTCATGGAACTACCCTGAACTTAAATGCTTCCCAGTTGCTGGAAACCTGGTGTTGCTTCTGATCCCAGACAGTGTTGGTTAAATTTAGACAAAATTTCTTCATCTGATTTTTATGTGGCCAGCCATATGACAATCAGTTTCATGTCAGACACATGGGACCACCCTTCCACAGCCTTTCTCGGTCTCCAGCACTTGATAAGTCAGGGCGGCTAACACAGCCCAAAGATATTCTAACTGGGTTTAGTCATTACGGCAGACCCTACTTAAATCCCTCCTTTCAAATGTACTCAGAACACAGCCTTTCTACTTTTTGCATTGCATAAGTTAGGTTTCTTCAAGCTCTATGTCACTTTTAGTTTTGCCTACACTGCCGCCCTGTTCCTTCCAAAGCTCCCTCTCTCACCCGACTGTGCTTCCCAGATGTTCACAACCCTGAAACATCCCAGATGACAAAATGTATACACATTGTAATTGTCCAAGTAAGTCCATCTTCACTTGCTTTGCTCTGGTTCCCATTTGTCTTATCAAGTTAAATAGTAAAACTTTAATTGGTGCGGTAGGCAGAATAATGGCCCCCTAAAGATGTCCAGATCCTAATCCAGGAAGCTGTGAATATGTTACATTACATGGCAAAGGGGAATTAAAGTTGCAGATGGAATTAAGGTTGCTAATCAGCTGACCTTAAAACAAGGAGACAATCCTGGATTAACCAGGTAGAACTAATGTTATCCCAAGGTCCTTAAAAGTGTAAGGAGGTCAGAGTGATGTAATATTTAACTGGACCCATTATTGCTGGCCCTGAGGATGGAGGAAGAAGGCCAAACGCCAAGGAGCTTGGGCAGCTTCTAGAAGCTGGAAAGAGCAAGGAGACAGATTCTCCCCTAGAGCCTCCGAAAGGGAACATAATCCTGCTGAGACCTTGATTTTAGCTCAGTGAGACCCATTTCAGGGTTACGAACTATAGAATTTAAGATAATAAATTTGTGTTGTCTTAAGCCACTAAATTTAGGATTAGATGATTTGTTACAGTAGCAATAGAAAATGTATACAGTTACCTGGGACCTAAATAACCAGAAAATACAATTCACTGATATTTTTTCTGCTTATCGCTTTCAAGAGAAATATACAGGGCTTCCTTGGTGGCGCAGTGGTTAAGAATCCACCTGCCAATGCAGGGGACACGGGTTTGAGTGCTGGTCTGGGAAGATCCCACATGCCGTGGAGCAACTAAGCTCGTGTGCCACAACTACTGAGCCTGCGCTCTAGAGCCTGCAAGCCACAACTACTGAGCCCGTATGCCACAACTACTGAAGCCCACGTACCTAGAGCCCGTGCTCCGCAACAAGAGAAGTCACTGCAGTGAGAAGCCCGTGCACCACAACGCAGAGTAGCCCCCGCTCGCCGTAACTAGAGAAAGCCCACGGGCAGCGATGAAGACCCAACATGAAAGAAAGAAAAGAAAGAAAGAGAGAGAGGGAGAGAGAGAGAGAGAAGGAAGGAAGGAAGGAAAGGAAGAAAGAAAGAAAGAAAGAAAAAGAAAGAAAGAAAGAAAGAAAGAAGGAAGGAAGGAAGGAAGGAAAGAATGAAAGAAATCTCAAGAAAAGTTTAAATCAACTATTTTAAGCAAGCTCTTAGATTGAGACAGACTGTCACATGGAAAGTTGGGGGCCACATGTTTCCTGGGGAGAGCTCTCAGGAGATGCACCTGTAAGGGGTGAGGACCCAGCAGAGGGAGACACTGGCCTGTAACGCAGCTGTATCTGAGGGTTTAGCTGACCCAACAGGCAACTCTGCAGCTGGGGCAGTCCTTCAAGTTTGTCCCAAATTGAGGCAATGGGGCTGAACATTTGTCTCCACATCATCCAGCCTGGGAAGGAGTATAACCTTGGGCCAGGCGGTACCTGACGGCTACGGGCCATGCCCAGCTAGGAACACAACTGTGAGTCATTAGAGCTGCTGGAGGACAGGTGGGTGGGTCCTGAGGAGGAGATCTGGGCAGGCATAATAGTATTCACTACCAGCAATCGATATTTCTAGGGTATATGAGATCTATCTGAGCTCTATCTACATTCCATCTCGTCTTGATACAACAGATAAGAAGAACTCTTATTTGCCTGGTGCTTCTTATGTAGCAGATACTAGGCTTAAGGACTCTACACTCATCATCTCTAATCCTAGCCAAGTAACTACCATGAGTTCCATTTCACAGATGAGAATACTAAGGCTCGGAAGCTCAAGCTGGTGACGCAACTTGTCCCAAGCCACCCAGCTCGTTAAGTGGTGGAGCCAGGTTTTGACATCAAAGCCGGCCCCCTTAATCCCCAGTCGGCCATGGAGCTCATGGAGTGGATGAACGTTTACAAACATCTGACACCACAAGATTCTTGACCATCAAAGAGAGATAAGATTATATTCGGTAAACTCTGCTTCTTACATAGGAATAGGGGCCCGAGACCAATTGATAAGGTATTAAACAAGGATTGAAATAAGTAAGGACTTCTGGTGGCCCAAAAAGGTTGAGTAGATCAAGGTCTGTACTACATGCTATAAATCAAAGTTAACTACATTTTTGCTCCACACTGTACATGGTGAATTGGGTCATAATTTTTACGTATGCCTCAGTGTTCACTTCCCAAATGGAAGCTCCTAAGGGAAAAGCCTCAAGACAGTCTACCTTTCCTCATATGGCCCCTAGCACTGCATCAACACAGGACCACATATCATAAATACCATTTGATTATTTTCTTCCCTCGCAGCCTTGGCCCAGACCCCATCTTACAGCCTATAATGCAATAGCACTCCCTGTAGCACTCTCCCTGTGGGTTGGGTCTAAAAAATACATACAGTGCTCTGGAAAACGCTGTAAAAGCTCTCTTCTTTAATAAGGATCCTGGTGTCCCGTGATGGATGCTATAAAATCATGGACCGGCTGGTGTGTTCATAGCCATGTGGGCCCATTAACAGTGTCTGGTTCTGCGGTAACATACTTCATATCCTGGGCAGGGAAAGGTGGTCACCAGAGAGCAAAAGCGAAAGGATTTATTATAAATAACACTAGGTGACCCTGGAGTAAACACAGCTGTGCCCTCATGGTGTCTTGTCAGCGCTGCTCCCTCAGTAGATTAAAGAAATCCATGTTTTATGGGGCCATCATTTATTCTGTATATACACCACAGAAGGCGGCTTTTCCATCAAACCTTGCTCATTGCATATAAGGTTTCAAGCCCTGGAATTGTATGAAGCAGAGATGCTTCATGAAAGCACTTATTCTCACATGTTCTAATATTTTCAAAGTGGGATGAAGATCAGTTCCTATTTGTTCCTAAATGATTTACACAGCATTTCTGGCTCTGCACAACTTGTAGCTGCCCTTCTGCTTTCTTACAGGCTCTTCCCATGCACGCTCTGGCCCCTTGCCCTGCAGCCGGGGTGAGCAGAGTCAGCAGGAGACTTTATCTAGGAGGGTTCGGGAGCTGACTGTCATCTTCCAGCTGTGGGGCTTGGGCGATTCCTTCAATCCACTGGGCCTTCTTTTGCTCATCCTCAAGTGGGGAGAATGAGCTCTGCTTCCTGGAATTGCACTGAGTTAGGTTGGTTGTCTCTGAATTGGAGGGCAGAGTGGGACGGGAGTAGCAACATAGAGAAAGGCTCTTTAAACTGTTGGGGGGAAATAGAGGCACAGATTTAAAAAACAAACATGTATAACTGATTCACTTCGCTGTACTGCAGAAACTAACAGAACATTGTAAATCAACTATACTCCAATAACCTGCTGGGGAAAAATTAGAATATACAAGAATGTTATTAAATTTATATAACATTATTATATGATTATATGCATGTTAATAAATATAAATATTTATTAAATATATTAATCTAAAATCACACAAGGGCTATGTAGCTATTGTGTGTACATATGTATATGAGCACGTGTCTGTGTATAAAACCTTTGTGTGATCTCACATGTATGCAATTAGCACAGCAGTGCATGCATAACTTACAGCTACACATGTGCTGGGGAGATCCGCCGGGACCACCACACAGCAAAGACGTGGCAACAGACTTACGCTGCCAACAGTGGTGGTGAGTCAATGGCCACCTGGGGGTTTTCTCTCAAGGTTCCATCGCTTCTCCAACCACTTCCTCCTCATTGGTCAGAAAGAGACCCAGAGAAACTAGACCTTTCATTGTCTTCTCTACCCTCCACAAACTGAGTCAAAAGGAGACATCCTTAATTAGGTGGGTGGTGTGTCTGTAATTCCACACAATTGGATTTTTGCAGAAAAAGCTATCAGCCATCACTGGAGTGAAAACAAATTCTTAAAGATTCTGTTTATACATGAATTTGGTTGCCTCACCTCCATTCCAAAAGCTAAAAAACACAGCATATCATCTACTCAAATAATGCAGCTTTACTATCACAAGCTCAGGGCCACCAAGTGTTATCTATTCATTTGTGTTCTGAGGACCCACTCCATGTCAGGCATGCTGCTAAGCCCTGGGATTTCATAAGTCTCCACGACATCACCCCTGCCCTTGATGGGGGGAGATGGACAAGTCCACAAAGCATGTGTCAGCGATGAGCTCTGTACAGAGTTATGGGCACAAGTCAGTTGCCTGGGGATCCAGAGAAGGCTTCAGTTTTCTAAGGAGTGTGTTGCATTTTGCCAGATAAGGAACAGCAGAGTGGATGGAGCAAGGTGTAAAGGACAGAGGGAACCTCATCTCTGAAGGCACGGAGGTGTGGAATTGCTCAGGAGGACCGCTTAGCAGGGGTGTGCCATTCTGAACGACAAGAGAACAGATGGTGTTAGGAAAAGTGTCAGGAGAAGACCTAGTACATTAAGTAAGGGCAGCTTGTTAGAGTTATATATGTTCTGACTTTATATTACAAGCAGAGGAGTGGGATTGAAGGCTTATACGAAGGAGACAGGCATGATGGTACAGTGGGGTCCACTATTGAGGATTAAACATATATTTTCCCTTTTTTCATCAGCAAGTTAAAGATATTGGAGATGGACTGGGACACATTAGTCAAGCCTTAAAAAATCAGATCAGTATTTAGTCATGTTAATTACCAGATCATTTTGTAGGATGCTATTCTGTCATCACTGTTAGGGCACACATACACATAAACACACAAACACAACCTTTAACTTGCCACATGAAGATTTCCTCAAAACTGGAACTTATCCATTTTATTTATTTATTTTTAATTTAATTAATTTATTTTTTTATACAGCAGGTTCTTATTAGTTATCCGTTTTATACATATTAGTGTATACATGTCAATCCCAATCTCCCAATTCATACCAACACCACCACGCCCCGCCCCACCACTTTCCCCACCTTGGTGTCCATACCTTTTTTCTCTACATCTGTGTCTCTATTGCTGCCCTGCAAACCGGTTCATCTGTACCATTTTTCTAGGTTCCACATATATGCGTTAATATACAATATTTGTTTTTCTCTTTCTGACTTACTTCACTCTGTATGACAGTCTCCAAGCCCATCCACGTCTCAACACATGACCCAGTTTCGAAGGAACCTACACATTTTATTTAAAAAAATTTTTTTAATCTAACAACTTTGCTTTTTAACAGCTTTCTTGATATATAATTCACATACCGTACAATTCAGTCATTTAAAACATACAATTCAATGGCTTTTGGTACATTCACAGAGCTGCACATCCAACACCACAGTCAATTTTAGAGCATTTTCACCACCCCAAAAACCTCGCCACCCTTAGTCATCACCCCGAACCCTCCAGCTGCCTCAACCCTAGGCAACCACTAATCTTTCTGTCTTTGTAGATTTGTCTTTTCTGGATATTTCATATAAATGAAGTCATACAATTTGTGGTCTTTTGTGACTGCCTTCTTTCACTTAGTATAAGATTTTCAAGGTTCATACATGTATGTATCAGTACTTCATTCCTTTTTATGGTTGAGTAATATTCCATTATATGGATATAACACATTTTATACTTATCCATTCATCAGTTGATGGACATTTTGGTTGTTTCTACTTTTTAGCTGTTATCAACAATGCTACTGTGAACATCCGGGTACAAATTTTTATGTGGGCATATGTATTTATTTCTCCTGGGTATATACCTAGGAGTAGAATTGCTGGGTCATGTGGTAACTCTATATTTAACATTTTGAGGAACTGCCAGACTGTTTTCCAAAGCAGTAGCACCATTTCACATTCCCACCAGCAGTGAATGAGAGGAACCTATTCACTTTAATGCCAAACTCTCCTGTTAACTCCTGTAGGAATTCCCCTTTGGATAGAAGGACTGGCTCCCAGCCCTCAGTGCTGAAGGAAGAAGTATTTGCCGTGGCTGCCTTCACTTTCAGCCCTGTTTGGAACTTATTTTAGAGTTATCTAGGCCATCCCCTTGGTTTCAGGCAGACTCAACCTCTGGGACGGTTGGAATAGAATGCTTATTTTCCTGTTTCTCAGGAGTATTTTGAGGAGGGAAATTCTTTATGATCCTTGGCATGGAATGGCATGATTTTACAGTCTGTTGGTGGTGGTTGCCACAACGAATGGAATAGCTGTAATACTTAACATTACTGAATGTTAGCCTTGGAAGGGACAGTGAAGAGACCATTTAGTCCAGGCATGGTAAATAAGCTGCAGCGGTCTGATCAGCTGTAGGCACGTGGGATTATGGAAGTCTGTCCAGGCTCAGGAAAAGGGCTGGGATTGATTAACAATGTCTGCCCTGGTGACAGGAGGGCATCAGTGGTGGTGCATATGCTACCTATTTGCTTTCCCTGATTGAAGCCAGCCACAGCACAGCTGAGGCTGCAGCCAAGGTCACACAGCTGGTTAATGACAGAGTTGGAGCAAGAATCAGTTCAATGCTTTTTTTTTTCCCCTCTGCACTATACTGCCCCCAGTTCTGAAAAGTGCCTCATAAAGGGACCTGTTTAGGGACAGGACAACAGTTACCAAGTCAGCAGATCAGTTTCCATCTTGCTATGTTCCGACAACTCTCATCAGTGCCTATAAGAATGAGTCCATCAGTATGAAAAAAATATATATATATAACTGAGTCACTTTGCTGTACAGCAGAAATTAACACAACATTGTAAATCAACTATACTTCAATAAAATTTTAAAAAAAAGAACTATTCCGTCAGGGTAACTAGTTAATGATTATAAAGGCTTAGTAAATGCTAGCTAATAAAGAGGGGCCATTCCCACCTCCTGAACCCCCATATCTCCAGCACTCATGGGGAATGCCCTTCGAAGTCCACAAACCTGATGCATTTGCACACAGGGGTGTTGAGGGGGATGGGTTTCCACCAAAAAAAAAAAAAAAGTTAAGCCTCTTCTGATTTGAAAGGGAATGCCTGTGTGTGTGTGATTTCCATTTGAACAAAGAGAAAGAAGCTCCATATTTGGCCCTTAGGTCAATCAAACCCTTTTCCTGAAACAGTAAGGGTCAAGGTCATTCTAGGGGAGAAAAATTATTTTTCTATAGGGGAGAAATGAATATTGTCTATGAAAGATAACCTTTTTTTTTTTTTGCGGTACGCGGGCCTCTCACTGTTGTGGCCTCTACTGTTGCGGAGCACAGGCTCCGGATGCGCAGGCTCAGCGGCCATGGCTCACGGGCCCAGCTGCTCCGCGGCTTGTGGGATCCTCCCGGACCGGGGCACGAACCCGCGTCCCCTGCATTGGCAGGCGGACTCTCAACCACTGCACAACCAGGGAAGTCCAAGATAACCATTTTTTAAATCGTCAAATCTGTTTGTTTCATTAGAATGTAAAATGTGCCTTTCTCCTTTTCCACTGTATTAATGAATTAAATTAGAGACTAACAAAAAATTGCATAGAACTCAGAGAACTTTTGTACCTAATTCCTTTTCTTTTTAAATGTTATTACATAAAAATAGAAATAATACAAAAATGATCTTCCTTTTCCTTCTGTCCCTCTACCTCTTTTTTTTTTTTTCCTTCCCATCATCACTTGAGCACCTACCGTACATCCTGCATTCCACCAGGATTCAAGTGAGTGAGCCACAGTCCCTGCACCTGAGGAGCTCAATCCCATGGGGCCTGTGCTTCTTCCCTGCCCAGGAGGAAGCAGAGACCAAGTGCTTCCAGGGAAAGGCTCTGGAAGACCAGTAGGTGGTCCGTGGGCAGAGAAGCAGTAGAAAAGCGTTCCATGATCAGGATGCACAAAGGCATGGGAGGCTTTCAGAAATGCAAAAAGCTGAAGATGCCGAAGCAGAAGATCAATGTAGAGGAGAGAATTTAGAGGCGCCACAGGAGGTGACGCTGGGAAAGGGCCCTCTCTTCTCAGGCTCCTGGGGTGAACCTGGCTCCAAACCCCTTGTGTGGAGAAGAAGACTGGTTTTTTTCATCAAACTGTTGAAACCAAATCCTGAATGCAGGCAGGGGTGTGTGTGTGCGTGCGTGCGTGCGTGTGTATGTGCGTGTGAGAGAGAGACCACATTTTATTTATTCATTCATTCTTTGATGGACGTTTGGGTTGTTTTCACTTTTTGGCTATTATGAATAAACTTGCACATGAAAAGTTCATGTGTAAGTTTTCATGTGGCCCTGTGTTTTCATTTCCTTAAGCTGTAGATGGAGGAGTAGAAATGCTGGGCCATTTGGAACTCTGTTTGACATTTTGAGAAATTGCCAAATTGTTTTCCCAGATATCTTTAAAATCTGAATTTAAAAGGTAATTTAAAACCTTCAAAATATATAACTTTCCTTTAACAATTATACACAGCAACACATGCTCCTCAAGGATTATGTGCATATTATTGTCAAATGACAAAACTAAAACAGTTTAGTAATGAGTCTGATGTCCTTTGTTCAAAGGCAAACAATCCATGTCTTGTGGGAATATAGTGCTCTTTCCAAGGGATTTTGGTCAAGAGTGATGTTTACAGTATGTAGAGGCAACAAGGGGCAACTTGGAAATAGTGCATGATTGTCTAGGAGGTTAGGGATTTCCTTACAAGGCTACAGGTCCTATTTTCTAGAGTAAGGTGAGCTAGCTGAAGCTGAGTTGGGGGATTGTGGTTGGTGTTAGTTTTCCGTGACAGAGAGGTGTTTCCTGTAAGTGCAGGCTGACTTAGGTTTAGATTTGTGACTTGAGCTGGGCCCTGGGGCAGCCTCAATTTTGTGGGTCCGGATTTACGAATTAACTTTATCATTATATAAGCAGGACATCTCTTATGCATGCAGTTCAGGACTAGAGCATCTGAGACTCAGGGAGGCTATGTCTAAAGAGATCTCCTTCCTCCCAGGAAATCCCAGGTTAGTGCCTCAGACTCATGGAGGAGTAGTTTCCTGCCTGCCTGGCCTAAAATCTTTTCTTGGTTTTTCTTCATTTGTTTGTTTGTTTTTTGCGGTACGCGGGCCTCTCCCTGCTGCAGCCTCTCCCACTGCAGAGCACAGGCTCCGTACACACAGGCCCAGCGGCCATGGCTCATGGGCCCAGCCGCTCTGCAGCATGTGGGATCCTCCTGGATCGGGGCATGAACCCGTGTCCCCTGCATCGGCAGGCGGACTCTCAACCACTGCGCCACCAGGGAAGCCCTTTTCTTGGTTTTATATAGAGATATTGGCTTTGATCGATGCTCACATCTCTTAGTTCCTCCCTCCACCTATAATTGACCAATGTCTATGGGATCAATTAGGGTGAAGGCAAAGGCCTAGATAGTTCTGTGGTTTCTGAATTCCCACAAAAATACAGGAAAGGAAACACCAAGTGAAACCCCTATCATTAGCAGAAGATCTGGGCAACACTCCCTTGACTGTTTGGGTCCCAGTAGCCCAAATTGGGGTGGACGATGGGATGAAGAAAGGGGTCATTGAGCTAGACAGCAAGACTGGGGTGGGGAAGGGCCTAACCCAAAGAGCTGACTGCCCACCTACTCTGTGCCAGGTATTCTGGGTCCAGCTCCTTATTTATCCCCATTTTTATAGAGGAGGAAACCGAGAGCTCACAGATAGGAAACCAAGAGCTTGGATGCCCCACAGCAGTAAAAGGCAAAACAAAAAAGAAGACAGAGTAGGTCTGCATCCCCACATTGACCTCCCAACTGGGCCACCATCCCTGGGATCTGAAGCATAGAGGTTGGAAGAGGAGCGAGGGCCTGGCATCCACCCCACATCGTTCAGTGGCCTTCAAGCACCAGCACGTGGTCCTGCCCAGCAGAGCGGCAGTCACTGCTGTTTTGGAGGCAATCATATATATATATATTTTTTTTAATCATATATTTTTAATGACCTGCAAAATCTCCCTGTGAGAATGGAGGGAGAGTTGAAATTACAGCCAAGTAATTTGCATTGCGAATCAAGTTATCCTCCCTCCTGCTCTCCAAGAATATGCAGAAATAAATGCCTCCTAATGAACCCTGGGGGGCTGAGGCTTTGATATGAACTCTGCTGCAGGGGTAAAGAGTTCTAGCCAGACTGAAACCCAGCGTGAGGTCGGAGCAGGAGGGCTGGGGCAGCCCCCTTCAGAGCAAGGGAGAAAGGAAATTGGATTATCTTGCTAGCAGTTGGTGTTTTTCCATCTCTTAAAACCGCAGGTTAGAGCTACCCTCCTTCAGATGGGGGGAATTTGATTTAGTCCTATTTATCCAGCCGGCTGCTTACCCAACTCCTACCCTTCCACCTTGGACTCACTCACTAACCCTCAAGCTCCTTCCAGACTCTCTGGACCGACAGAGACCAGGAGCTCAAAAGCCTTTGCCTTTTCCAGAACTAAAGACCTATTAAAGATAGATAGATAGATAGATAGATAGATAGATAGATAGATAGATAGATAGATAGATAGATAGATAGATAGATAGATAGATAGATAGATAGATGATAGATAGATAATAGACAGATAGATGATAGATAGATAGATGATAGATAATAGACAGATGATAGATAGATATAGATAGATATAGATGATAGATAGATAGATGATAGATAATAGATAGATAGATAGATGATAGATAGATAATAGATAGATGATAGACAGATAATAGACAGATAGATGATAGATAGATAGATGATAGATAATAGACAGATAGATGATAGATACATAGATAGATGATAGATAATAGATAGATGATAGATAGATAGATAGATAGATGATAGATAGTTAGATAGATGATAGATAGACAACCTTTCTATCTGAAGTCAGGTAGCCTTTAGTTCTGGCTACCATCGGGAAAATGCCAACCCGCCCCACCCCCACCCC